>NC_056726.1:223742053-223994553 GCF_019279795.1 Protopterus annectens
TCACACTTGTCCAACCACAATGCTTTTATGAAATTTCTGAACTCTATCCAGAATGGAGTTACTATTTTACATGTAAGAAACGTGTACTCAATCTGCACAAGTATTTCCTCACATCTCCAACATTTATTAAGATTATTTTTTGATATCAAGTCCATCTTATGCAGGGTAATAAAGCTCCTATGGATGTATTTTCAAGTGAAGATTTTCCAAGAAGAGGATGACATTGTGTTACTAATTGATTTAAGTACTAATTCTTTATCACTGTCTGAAAAAATGGATTTGTTTATTCTCTCTGTGAAATTCCATAAGGAGTCCTCTGGGATTTGCATATTGGTTCTTAAAGATTTATATATACTTGACAATGATAGAATATTATTAACGTGCAAAGTGTTTATTTCACAAAGAAGAGAATGTATTTTAGGTAAAGGTGTTGTGCTGGTGATATAACATATTTGAATTCATTAATTATGTATTCTCTAAATATTTGTATGTTCAGCCAGTTGTTGTGCTTTATGTTATACCTGGCCATAAGAGAACATGGTTCGTGGATATTATTATTGCAGAGAAACTGGTGCCAGAAAACTAAGCCATTTTCTTCTATTACTTTTATTTTAGATATGTTGAAAGAGTCCAGACATGTCTTCGTGTATGTTATGGGAAATATTAAAAATATTAAGCTTTTTGTCATATGATTTTTGTTTATTATCTTTTTAAAATTATTTAATATATAATTAGTGAAAAGATATTTTTTTTTATTCTTATTGGTATTGTAGAAATGTTCTTTGACAACAAGGAAGATTTTTTTTTATTTTCTGAGAACATATTATTGTCAATATTTGTATCTATGTCAGATAATAAGATACTTACATGGAAATTTTTCTAATTAGAACTATATTTGGAGTTTAACCATTGGATCAAACAAGACTGTAAACCACGAATAAACCACAATTGCAAGCACGAATTCCAACATGAACAAGGCAGAAATATGCCAAAAGCAAGCTGAAAGTAGTGAAGTCACAAACCACTGGTAGAGCAAAAAATATCCTTTTATTCACACATATAGGATTTCATCCCATAACCAATGGAACTTCATCAGATAAAACATTTTCAAAAAAAACATTCCTTTTAAAAAAACATTAACCAATAAAAATACCTCAATTAGTACAGACCTTTAAAAATAGCTAATAAAAACACTGATTTAATCATATACCATAAGCTATATGCATCCATCCCTCATCCAATCAGCATTCAACATCATTATCAAATCAAAATTACAGATCATCATACATCTAAATAAATTCATCCAATAATTTTCTTGAACACATCATCTATTTAAAAATAATAGATGCAAACTACACATTATATGAACCCTGCAAATCCATTAAACTAAATGTCATCCTCAATTCCAAGTTTAATTGAATTTACATAAAAAATATGTATATACACTTGGAATTAAAGAGTAACTCCATTAGTATGAGCAAATTAACTATTGGCTCATCACATTAAGTATGGTCGATTCCGCATAAAGTTCTAAATTTGGGAAAGCTATTCCCCCATCTTTCCAGCTTCTGTAATGCCAAGCATGGCTGATTCTTGGCTTTTGAGGAAACCATAGGAAATTTATTAACATAGAATTTAGTTGATTCATTAATGTTTTGGAGAGTCTACTTTATCCTCTTGAAATCTGAAAACCCCAAATACAAATAGCGTGACACATAAAGAGCGAACCGCGAATACGCTGAACGCACTAAACCACGAAATTTCAAACCTCAAACCGTCATAGTCAGCCAACCCTACCACCTGCAACACACTACCTACCCAAACACAATAAAAACAACACACACATACACTAAGCAAAACCCTACTTCTAACACTAAATTAAACCACCAAAACCCTACTACTAACCCTACACTAAACCCCACATACACATCTATCTATGCACTATCCTTAACCCCTCCCTAACCCTAAGGTCTGTAACTACCACACACTTCCCCCACAGAGCTATATCCAAACAAACTAAATATTCCACACACATACACCTAACAAAACCCTACACTAAACCTTACATACATTACCTACACAAAACCTTGCATACACTACCTACCTATGCACTTACCTTAACCCCTCCCTAACCCTAAGGTCCGTAACTATCGCACACTTACCTTACGGAGCTATACCGCAGATGGGCTAACTATGTGACTTCGATATTTCCACTTTCACGGTTTTGTTCATTCGCCGTATTCACGGTTCGCTCTTTACATGTCACGCTATTTGTATTCGGGGTTTTCGGCTTTTGAGCAGCTAAAGTAGACCCCTTTTTGGATGGGGAGGCAATTAAAGTTTGGAAGTAGAACTAAATTTTGGGTAATATTATCATTTTTATTAATGACAGTTTTTCTTCAATCGTGGAATACATTTTTTTCCATCTATTTAAAAATTCCTTAACTGTGAATAATAGGTATTTGTAATTTGTTTTTAAAGTATTATTCAGGTTTGACTTTATGTATATTCCTAAGTACTTAATGGTGTCATTTGCCCAGTTAAAATTGTTATGTTTTCTTATTAAAGTGTTTACTTTTTTATTTATTAATAATGTTTCTGTTTTGGTGTGATTAAAGCTTAGGCCTGAAACCTGTTGAAAAACTTGCATGGATTATGTTATATGATCTATAGAGGAATCTATATTTCCAATTGTTAGCATGACATCCTCCGCAAAAAGTTGTATTTTAGAAATGTAGCTTGGACTAACAGAAAATCCCCTTCTATTAGAATTTGCTCTTATGAAGTTAGCTAGAAGTTCTACTGATAGGGCAAATAATAAGGGGGAGAGTGGGCAGCCTTGTTTAGTGCCTTTTAGGATGTTGAGCGAACCTGATAAAAAAGCGCCAATTTTGATGTATGATATTAAGTTAACATATAATCTGTTAATTATAGCGATAAAATCAGGGGAGAAGTTATATACTTCTAATACTTTAAATAAATAGGACCAATTTATAGAGTCAAAAGCCTTGTTTAAGTCTAGGCTAATAATTGATAGTTCTTTTTTTTTTCCTGTTAGCATGATTTACTAAGGAAAGGAGCCTGATAACATTGTCTTGTACTCTTCCATTTAGGATGAAGCCTGTTTGATCATCACCTATTATGTTAGACATCAGTTGATTTAATCTGTTAGCTAATATTGATGTAAAAAAATTATAGTTCACATTTAATAGTGAAATGGGACAATACAAAATTATTATTTTCTGGGGTATTTGTCCTGTTTTAGGATAGGGGAAATCATGGCATATTTCCAAAAAGGGAATGAGCTTGTTTTTTTTCTGAATTCATCAAAAGCTTGTAAAAGTATCTTTAATGTATCGTCTGTGAGTACTTTATACATTTCTCCTATTAATCCATCTAATCCTGGGGCTTTATTGTTCTTAAGGGTTTGAATCCTCTCTTTTAGTTCATTTAATATTATTGGTTTGTGAAGTTTGGTATTCTGTTCTATTGATACTTTGTTGCCTATGTTCTCATTTAAGAAGCTATCTTTTGGGACGTTGTTATTAATATTTGGATTTGTGTTATTTATTATTTTGTGATGTTTTCTGAAAGTCTCAAGAATATCTTCTAAATCTGTTACAATTTTAGTTTTATTTTTAGTTTTATCAACAATTCCCCTTATATGTTTAACATTGGTTAAGTTTTTTGATTTCATAGCTAATTTGTGCATGTTTTTTGGGTTAACAGAGTAAGACTGTAACTTGATTCTTTCTAAATTTATTGCCACTTTGTGATTAAGAATTTCCATGTAATCAAGGTTTAACTGTCTCAGTTCTGTATTTGTGTTTATGTCTTTATTATTTAGATTTATTTTTAGTTAATCAATTTTTGACTGTATCCTCAATAGCGTACTATCCCATTCCTTTAGTTTGTTTAGGTACCAGGTTTTAATTTTACCAAAAATTTAAGATTTCAGCGTGTCCCAGACAATAACTTTAAAAGTATTATCATTGTTATTTATGTCTAGAAATGTTTTGATTTCTTTCAGTAACCATTCCTTAAACATAGTTATCTTAACAATGTAGGCTGGTATTCTTTGCCAATATACTAGATGACTAGATGTCCTGTGGATTTCAAGGAAAACAGCATTGTGGTCGGACATTGGACAGGAGCTAATGAAAACTTCCTGAATTTTTGAGAATAAATAATCTGTAGCCATTACCTTATTGATGGTAGTTTGTGTACTGAATCTGTATGAGTAATGTGTGTATTTTAGGGATTGTGGTTCTATTTTTTTCATAAATATCTCTTATATTTGAATTATTGATGAAGTTGTTCAATCTTTTAGCAGGTGCAGATATCTTAAACTTATCACATTTAGTAGTGTCACTTCTGGAGAGAATACAGTTAAAATCACCTGCATATATTATTTCTCCCTTAGATTTGATTGCAAGTAAGTCAAGATAGTTATTCGCTGTTGCAGCACCGACACCGGGTATCCAATAAGTATTGGCTAATGTGATTCGTTTTTTATTTATTTATAGACTAATTAAGCAGGACATGCCATTTTTGTCTGAATACATGTCGATTATTTTAGGTACTGGTAGTGTTTTCCTTCAGAATATCATGGTGCCTCTTCTTCTGGTCTGAAAATGAGATTCTGCAAGTATAGAGTAGCCATTAAAAGACATCCTATTCAAATCTTCTTCTATTATATGAGTTTCTTGCAAGAATGCAATATCTACTTTCTTAGTTTTCAAATATTTGGTTAAGCTTCTTCTCTTTATAAAATTGCTGAGTCCATTTACATTTAAGGACAAACATTTATATGAAAACATTCCTATAGATTGTGTTAGATAGTAAAGATTCTGTTATGAACATAGCATGAACACTGAGTATAAATGTAAAACAATTAAAACTATTTACCAGTCTAAACATGGAATATTTAATTCCTGGTTTAATGAGAAGTTCCTCAAAACCACCTTCGTCCATCCTAAGAACAGCAATCTGTGTCCATTCTGTGCTACTGCCATTACAATAACTGTATAGAATGTAATAAGAAGTGAGAAAAGTAAAAGGCTACTCCTTAGAATTGTTACTGATTTGAGTAGTGAAATATCAAAGTGTGTGAAATTAAAGTTAATATGTTATTTGTGATAATCGTGTATATTAGAAGTAATTATCTTTGTACAACCAAATCAGAGAGTAATTTTAAAACAAAAGACCTAGAGTATTGTTACCGGAGTTGGAAAATAGTAATGCCTTTAGGTAGCTTATGTTTAGCTATGAGTCTAAAAAGTTTTCCAGATAGAGTTAATAAAAAAGAAGGAACTATCAACAATTTTAAGTAAAAGCTATTAAGATTTAAACTAGATACCACAATAGCTATCCAAAAACTAGTACGTAACTCTCTGTAAATTAATAATAACAGGTATTGCAAATTCTGGCAATAACACATGAAGAAATTACTAATATCTGACTTGTGTACATATTATGCTAGGGACAACTATAATCATGTACATGTATAAATGGCACAGACAACACAGTAATATGCAACAGTTGAACAGCAAATGTTATAGATACACAGACAAAGTAGGTTTGAATACCTCAGACCCCATATATACTCTTATGCAAACAAAATGCAATGGGTTGCAAAATTGCTGTCAGCAATAAAAATGCCTCAATACATGTGCAAGGGTGATCACAACAAAATGGAAAGAGTTCACATATTTAGATACATATTTTAAGGGTGGTTGTGTGTTAGTCATATAGAGCTATATCTATGTATACCTTGATAGAACAATGCATATGAACTACAAATGTATATCAAAGTTCATGATTACTGACCTGTGCATATGTATCTTGGAATAAGCTATATTCAAAAAGGTCAGTTATTAAAGCTAGATAACAAAACAGGTATCTAGAACTGGTAAGTAACTCTCTCTCTAAATTTATGAGAGTTGGTACTTTTTCTACAGATTGTAGTTAAATAAGAACCTTGGACTTTTAAAATCATACGTATCTTACTTTCATCAAACTGGAGATATAAAAAAGTCAGTTAAACTGAGGAAAGCACAATAATTATCATAAACAGATAAGGAGAGAAACAGACAAATAAAAACAATTCTTTCTGTATGCTAAATATTTTCATTAACTGAACACATAGAAGCCTTTCTGCAAACCTATCCGTGAACTTCAAGTTAAAAGCTTGTTTAAATATCTGCATTGTTACAAGTAATTAAAACACTGAATATGCATTTTAACAAAGTCAAAATATCATTTACCATTAAAAAAAAGTTGCTATAACAATGTGCAGCATTTAGCACTTACTTAAAGCAAATCCTTTCATTTCTTAATAGTCCTTTTGTTCTCAGCAATTCTGTGGCATTAACTTCCTTATTCTCCTCAGATAACATCATCCGAGCATGCTGAGAGGTCAAAGGTCATGCTGCATGTCTATTTGTGCTGTTACGGTGATGTAATCAGTTTACAAGCAAGCAGGAAGTGTTCTAAGCTTGAGAAAGAGTTTTTTTGAAGGTTTTTTATTTTTTGGCAGCAAAATACAGCACAAAGGTAATTTAAACAAGTAGATTGTGCTCAAGAATGTTGTATGGCTCTCGTACATAGCAAAAAAAAAAAACCAGGCAAAGAGAGTTAAGTTAAGTTAAGTAAATCATATAGTAAAATGCTTAAAATACTTCTTTTTGAATAGTAAATATGTACATTGTAAAGCCCTCTTTCCCCTTCCACTTCCTTCAGCTTTAATATATATTTTTAATATGAAATTAGCACTATTTACATATTAAATAAAACCTTTCTGCTATATATCTCATATTAATTTATCGAGCCAAAAGTCTGTGTAGAATGTTTCTATGGTCACATAAAATGTATACTTTGTGTAGAAATCTTATTATAACTTTATATAATGGGTATAATGTGTTAATTGTAATAAGTTTAAATGGAAGTAATGTGAATAATTTGCATACTGTGTGAAGCTGTTGTTTGAAGGCTATTGTCATTTGCTGACTGTGTCTGTGAGATTAATAGAACAGTGTGAATGGATAGGTAAGAGAGGAAAAAAAAAAGAATCAATAAGTGCTGGGTAGTAATATTGTTACAATTGATGTAATGCATAGCCCGCATAATAAATGTTTGCTGTAAGGTGTTTATATTACTGCAGCTTATTTTTAAGTAAATATTTAAACAAGTGTGTTGATATTGAAGTACTTAGCAACTTTATATATTATTATGCAAAATAAAAGGAAAAGAATGAAAAACAAAAGAAGGTAAGAAAAAAGAGAGCAGTATTGAGAAATAGAAAAAGGTAATATAAAAGAAAGCAGGCTTAAGTATATTTATATATATTTACTAAATAAGTAGAAAGTTTGTACTTTATGATTCCATTTTTACCCTGTGTTTTCAGATGTATTGTTTGTTAATAAGTTTTGAGAGTGATGGCTTTTATACTATTTCCCCTTAAGCTTCTTACTAGATTTGTCAGCTATAGTTATTGTACCATTAGCAGCTTGTCTTTTTAGACTGGGCAAAGAAAGGTCCATTTCTTCTACTTTCTCAAGTAAGTTGCTTTTCTTCGCAAAGGTTGATGCTTCTTCAAGAGAATTGAATATTATTTGACCATCCGAGACCATCCCCTGTGGTAAAAACTCTGTACCCATGAACTACCACATAGGCAACAATCTACTTAACACCGAATGCGTGATAAGAGACCTTGGGACCCAGGTGGACAGTAGTCTCTCCTTTGATAATCACATCACCACAGTAGTCAGGAAGTCCTTCTATGTGGCACACCTCATCATAAAAGGGTTCTCATCCAGGAAAAAAGGAGTTATTGTTCCCCTCTACTCAACACTCATTAGACCCATTATAGAGTACAATGCCCCTTTTGGAATGTACCTCACAAGACATCTGCAGCAGCTGGAAAGGCCACAGAAGTACCTCACAAAGAAGATTACTGGCCTCAAACAAATGCCCTACACTGACCGCCTCAAAAAACTCCAGCTTTACTCCATAGCATATCACCTACTCTGAGGTGATCTCTGCCTAACATATAAAGCTATGTCAAACCCAGAGCTGTTGGACATGCTACACCGAAAGAAATCCCAATCCCTCCAAGCTACACGCTCTACGGACCTAGTCACCACAATAAACAGGACATGCTGGAGGGATAGATTCCTGTCCCAGAGACTTCCCATACTCTGGAACAGGCTACCCATCTATGTCAAGCAAAGTTCTTCATTAGCACTCTTCATGAAAAATCTTGATGAGTGGATGGGAAACAGAAAATACACCCCGGGGATCACTTCTGTGGCTCTGCTCGATAGTGGCACAGGAAAATAACTTTCTTGGGTGGTGTAGGCCAGGGAACCTTGTTGGCTAGGCTTACGTAGGCCCTTGGGCTGATAGCCTAGTACCTACCTATGAACCTATGAACCTATAAGTGTAATCATTGTCAAATCTTATATTTTTCCCATCGACTTGGACTGGATTTCCTGACCATGCAGGTCTTAGTATTAAGTCTTTGTCTTGTGTAGATAGGAATTTTACAATGATGGATCTCACAGCTGTTAAATTTTTTGATGCAGATGTATATGATAGGGACCTGTGGGCTTTCTCGATTCTGAAAGATAAAGCTTCAGGGAGATTTAATATTTTTGGAAGCAAATCATTTAGGAAGAGAATCATATTATTTCCTTCCATTTTCTCTGGAACTCCATAGATCCTAATGTTGTTTCTTCTGGATCTACAGTCTAGGTCTTCCACCTTTTCTAGTAACTGGTTATTTTGTTTTAGTAAAAAGTTTATCTGGTTGTCATTTTCCATTTGCCTGCCATCCATTTCACTTACTGATTCTTCTATAGCTGCTATTTGGTCAGAGTGAGTAGTAATAATTTCCTTTAAGTCATCAATTTGTTTTTTGCTTTCTTTCTTCTTTTTCATAGTGCTATCTTGTAGAGATATCTTCGAGTGACTCATAGCTGTAACTGGTGACATAACTTCTGACAGGTAATATGTTGGTAAATAATTGAAAAAATTAAGATTTCTTCTGATATAGTTGTTCACAATATCAAGATAGGTAGTTGTGGAAAAATTCTTCAATGTTTGTTGAGTTAAAATAGAAAAATCCTGTCAGAAAAAATAATTTCAGGCAGAGCATCAAGAAAGTGCAGCTAACTCCTTGGCATCTTGTAAGTTTCAGTTTTTCAATTTCATCAGTCATTAACATATCCTTACTCACCAGTAATGGTACCTTGGTGTAATAACTGTTGCATATGTTTTATGTCCAGGATACCATATACGTCACTTTCATTGTTGGTGATGAGGACTATATGGTTTAAAGAATTCCAGTTCTTGCAGGATGACATTAAAATAGAATGGCATCTGTGTTTTGCTTGTAAATGATACACAAAAATCAATCCTGGAAGGAATCTTGAAAAAAGTGTGTGTGTGTGTGTGTGTGTGTGTGTGTGTGTGTGTGTGTGTGTGTGTGTGTGTGTGTGTGTGTGTGTGTGTGCGCGCAAAAGTTTTATTGCAATAAGCTCACTAATGAAGAAAGAAGGGCCATTTTTCTTTTTATTTCTGGAGTAGACACATATAATCCAAAAACCTTTTAATTCTTACTCACCCCAGTGAAATGGCATATATACAACCAGTAAGCTTGCTACAAAATACTTTTCTAATTGTAAACCTAGTACGACACAAGTGAGATATCAGTCTCTTGTTCTTACAAGAAAGCATATTGAATTGATGAATGAGCAGGTATTTCAGATGACAGAATAATTAAATTACAGCAAGTATGATGGCATGAGCTTACAATATGCAGTGGTTATTAGTGAACATATTATTTTTATGTGGCTATGTAATTGGCATCTGTTTGCTTCAGATAGATCTTTAGCTGCAGTTTTCTATGCTTCCAGTTAGAAGACATCTGAAACAGGTTAAAAAGCAGTCATTTTTGTAGAACACTTTCTTCTGATACAGCATGGACAGTTAATACAAAATTCATCTTGATATGATAACAGGGATGAAATATGCATTCTGTCTCCTTGCAGAGATAGAGAAAGTAGAAATGATAATCTGCCCTGCAACAGAGACAGGACATGACAGGAACCAATGGACACTCCTTTCCTTAATTATGGCTAGGCATTGCACTTGTAAATAACTTAACAATAATCCATGACGGAGTAAAGTTATGAGAATATCAGAGGATTTACCCACTGTTGGTGTGGTCTAACTGTGACGGCAAAGCTTGGGTATTCAAATAAAGCCAACCTCTGGTATATCCTGTGACACTGACTTCCAGAAGTGGACTAGTGGTTTTATACAATGACATTACTTAAGAAAGAAACTATTTACCTATTTTAAATAATGAAATTGCATGACAGCACTTTAGTGCTCTTTCATTTTTTACATTTCTGTCTGATGCACTGAGCATGCATAGCGGTCTTATTGGCGCAGACTTGCAGAGTACATCAGTACAGTGTAAGGGAAGGAATGATGAAGTAAACACCTCTGTAGTGAGTTTTGTGTGTGTGCGTGTGTGTGCGTGTGTGTGTGTGTGTGTGTGTGTGTGTGTGTGTGTGTGTGTGTGTGTGTGTGTGTGTGTGTGTGTGTGTGTGTTTCTCTCTTTCTTTTTTTAAATGTGGGAAGAATGAAACTCAACATCTGCCATTGTTGGCTGACAGAAAGGCTTAGTGATTTGGCAGAAATGAACATTTTTACAAGGGTCACTGTAAAAATGAGGAAAATCAGGGATGTCTATAAAAGTGTGGACAGCTGAAAGGGATGCTTACTGGGAGTACGATTAATTAGTTTTCAGTAAGAACAACTCTAAATAGTCCAGACTTATACAGAATGTTGGTGATATTGCCGAATTTTTTGTACTGTCCTACGGAAAGTAATTTAGTTTTGACAGAAGGAGCATATTTCAATAGAACTGTCTACTCAAGTCTTGAGTGGCCAGACTTGTTTTTATTGGGATATGCTCATTTTTCAGTGGGCATGCTGACTGGGCTATCCAATCAGTGCCCATGTTTTTCAGTACTAAATAGCTATTATTGTATAATTTATTTTAGATCACAGTAGGCCATGCTTAATTTATATTTACTTATGTATACCTGTGCTGTGTTTTTAGTTTGAGAAATTGTTTCATCATCCTTTAGTTAGTTAGGATATAGTATGGAAATTGACTTATTATAATAAAACTTGTTTATTGCATCTGAATATATGAAAGTCTCAGATGGGGCTCTACTGAGGAGGTATAGCTGCATGAATATGGTGGTAAAGTCAAGGGAAACTAATGGGGCCCACACAACAACACAGTATGTCAGGAGAACAAAAGTAAAACATCTTCACAGCAGTCTATAACCTCAACTAAACCACATAACTCTCTTGTATCTATATGACAAGCAACTTGAATTTAGATAACTTATGCCAAGTACTGAATTTTCATTTTCATTAATGACAAAATCAGTGGCCATACAGTTTAAACTTTAAAGGATCATGGGCTCTATAGAGCTACTCAATGAGTATTTCAGTGAGTCCACCATACTGACTTCTTATTAGCTGTTAAGCAAGCAATAATGCCTGACTTGGTGTGTGTTAATGTGTAATTAACACCCACCCAGGGTGTTATGAGGCCCGACGCTGCCCTGGAGGGCATTATTGCGCTTAGAGAATGGGCTCTCTGTAAAATTGTTCTGTTTTACTTGCTTATTTATTTTTTAAGTACTATTTTTTTATATATATTTTTAATGTAAAAATAGTTCCTCCACCTAATGTTTCAAACTTAGTGTAATATAAGTTAATGGTGTTGGGAGGAAGCATTTTACATCAAACATATATAAAAAAATAATGTAGTGCTTAAAAAATAATAACAAAGTAAAACACAACAATTTTACATGAGCCCGTTCTCTCTCTCCCATAGACACATACACAGTTTCTTCTGCTTTCATACACATACATATACAGACACACAGTCTCCTCTGCTTTCATACACACACTCACTCACACAAGATCACTCTCACTCTCAATCTCTCTCACACACACAGTCTCCTCTGCTTTCATGTATGCACTCGCACAAGATCGCTCTCACTCTCTCTTGATCTCTCTCACACAGTCTCCTCTACTTTCATACACACATTCAGTTATACAAAATCACTCTCACTCTCTCAATATCTTTCTGTCTCTCTCTCTCTCTCTCTCTCTCACTCACACACCACACACACACACACACACACACACACACACACACACACACACACACACACACACAGTCTCTGTCCTTTTTTTTGTTTTGCATTTTATGCTCGCTAAACAGCAGAAATGCTGCTTAGCGAGCATAAAACAATAGCAGCCATTAGTTTTTTTTTTTTTGTTTTTTTGCAGTCTAAGCTACATGGCAGCTTGTTATGCTGCCATGAGGCAGCAAACCCATTTGTCAGTGGGCATTATTTGTACATTAATATCCTGGTGGAGAACGTTTGTTTGCCAATCAGGGTGTTGATGTACAGTTTGCCCAGTCTCTAATAACTGTTAAACTACCTGACAAAATTCTGTGAGTGAAATAAAAATATGCAATGACAAAACTTTATCAGAACATCAGAACTGATGGATCAAATGTTTTTACAGTATATGAGTGGTTACATCATGCAGTATTTGTGCTGTAAAGAAATGTAAATTTAAATGAGATATGTGTGTCACTGAGAAGTTTTCTTAGGAAAAAAACAGAAATGAGACATAAATTAAGATACTGTATATGCTAGTTTAGCAAGAAGAAGCAACAGTAAAATGAACTTTGCTTGTGAAATCTGACATGCATATATCAAGCATTCTTCAGATATTCTCATGCGTTAGCAACAATAAATGAAGCATAACACATAACAGGGTTTACAACATATTATGTTGTACATATCTGCTGTACATTTTTTGTTTACATATTTACTGCTTTTCACAGAAAAAGCGCAGGATTTTATGCCATCTGGCAGAAATAGACTCTGGTTGTAAAAACAATGCACTAGCCAAATACTTTTCTCTGTATAGAAGGCACACAGGTTTTAATTTCCAGATACTGTATCACATAGACATGCGTGATCTTGAAGGTGATATCCTGAATGTACTAGAAAGATGTGAAGTCATATGGCAATTAAAACTGAACTCTTTCAGTAAGCATGGGCTAAATTATTACTGTTCACTTAAAAGTGTACTGGAACTTAAAAAATTACCACATTGTTTACAGGACTAATTTTATTTTATTTTTCCACTAGCCTTATTTAAGTATTGATTTTAGTGTTATTTTAGATGAAGTGTTCACTACTTTTATAAGTACACCATTTTATACTGAACCACACTGGCCAGCACTAAGTTGAAGTACTCTTCCTGGTTTAACTTACTCATTAAATGTACATTATTTATTTATTTATTTTATATTTGTTGACCGGGTTTGTCCGACTGGGCTACAATTGCCCGTTTTCAGAGGAGGCCCAAGGAGAAAAGCTCCAACAGAAAAATAGAAATTATACATAATGAATTCATTTAGAATACATTCATCAGTACCACAAATTACTGCATTACAGTGGCATACATTACACTCTGGCAAATGAAACACATATAGAAATGCATTCATCAGAGAGATAAATTCATAATTACATATTGCATATACATAATAGTGCAATAGGTACATAGCTGAAATATTTTACTAGTTATGTTTGTACAGTGATGTAGCAAGAGGAGAAGATAAAGTAGTAAGTGTGTTTATTGAAGGGAAGGAAGAGAGAAGTAAAAGGTTATAGGGGAGTGTTTACGGGGGATAATTACATTGGCAAGTCCATTTTTCATGAAGGTATTTTTTGTAGCGGTTTTGAATTGGTTGGGATGTTCAAGGGATCTTATATCTAGTGGTAGGCTATTCCAGGCTTTGGAAGGGTTAAAGCTATAGACTAGGTGACCCGTTTTGGTCCTTGGTTTGTAGATTTTTAGTAGGCCTTGTTCAGAACTGCAGAGTAATCTAGTGAGTAGGTAATGAGAGATTAGAGATTAGATAGTTGGACAGAAAGAGGGTTTGTAGAGAATGGAGTGAATAATCTGAAACTGATTATACTGAAGCAGGTTAGGTAATTCTAGCCAATTTAGTTCTTTTAGTGAGAGACAGTAATGGGACTTGTAAGAATTTTGGGCATCAAATCTGGCAATCCTGTTATAAGTTGTTTCTAACTTATTTAGAAGTCCAGTGTTGAAGCTGGTGAGAATTTGAGAGCTGTAGAGTAAAGTAGGTAAGAGGTATGCATTTGAAAGGTTAGTTTTGCTGTTTTGGTAAGATATATTTTGTTTCTGTAGAGGAGACCTAGCTTGAGATGTGTTTTTCGGATACAGTTATTGACGTGTAAATCAAAGGTTAGTCTATCATCAATAGTAACACCTAAGAGTTTTGTACTGGTGTCCACCTGTATTTGAATATTATTTTGTGAGAATATGGAGAAGGAAGACTTTATTTGGTAAAGGTTTTTAGGGAGAAAGAGTAGTAATTTGGTTTTCTTTGGATTAAGGATAAGTTGATTTTCAGCTAGCCAGTTTTCTACAGAGTTAAAAGAGGACTGTGTGTGTGATTTTAGTTGAGTTGGTGACTCGGCAATAGTGATAAGTGTAGAATCATCTGCACATTGTATCAGTGTGGATCCAGGACAGGAAGAGTAGAGAAGGTTGGTAAAGATGTTAAAAAGAAGTGGCCGAAGGATGGAGCCTTGTGGAACACCCATTTTAACAGGAAGACGAGGAGAGAAAGCTGAGAGCCATTTCACTGATTGGAGTCTATCAGAGAGATAGCTGTTAAAACAAGATATGGGGATGGAGAGAAGTGTATGTTTGCTAGTTTAAAGAGAAGGAGTTTATGATAGACTGTATCAAAGGCTTTAGAGAGGTCAATGAAGGGATAGGAAATAAGTTTGTCACTGTCTCTAGCTAGTGATACAGAGTTTAGGAAAGACAGGAGAGCTGTAGTAGTGCTTGCACTGGGACGAAAGCCATGTTGGGTAGGTGTGAGAAGATTTTCTTGCAGAAGGTAGTGTAAGACTTGATTGTGTATACATTTTTCAAGAATTTTGGAGAGTGGTGAGAGTATGGCTATGGGTCTAAAATTAGTTATATCTATGGAGTTTCCTCCTTTGTGTATTGGAAGGGTGTAAAATTGCTTCCAGATGGAAGGGAATGTGGATTCCATGATAGAGTGGTTTATTGGAATAGAAACTGGGAAAGCAAGAACATCAGCAGCAGCCTGAAGGAATGTTGAGGAATGCTGTCTACAGATGTGGAGCAAGGTTTTAATTTAGATACTAGAGTTTTAATATAGTTAGTGGAGACAGGTTTGAGGGAGAAGGTAGTGGTAGGGTTACTATTGATGGAAGAGTTTGAGCTATTAGGTCTATTACTGTTGGTGGGATGGTTTGTGTCTTGACTTAGTAATTTGGATTTTGAGTCTTTAAAGTAGTTGTTGAATATGGAGGCAGTTTCCTCATGTGTTTTCTCAGGATGAGGGTTAGGGGAGACTAGTGCACCTGGGTGTAGTATTTGATTTACAGAGTGCCAGAACTTTTTAGGGTTGGATTTAAAGGTAGAAGATGGATTATTATAGAGGTTTTTCTTATTTATGTGTCTTTTGGCAACATTTCTAAGTTCTTTATATTTCTGAAGGTCTGGTTGATGTTTAGTTTTAGTCCAAATTTTCCATGCTTTGTCTTTTTTTTTAGTAGTGCACGAGTGTTTACGGTCAGCCATGGGGATATGTTAGACTTTATGCGGACTGTTCTAAGGGGTGCCAAAGAATTTAAAATACTAAGGAAAGTGGAGTTAAAAAAGTGGACAGCTTCATCCAAGGGTAGTAGATTTAAGGGATTCCAGTTCGCTTTTGATAATAAAGATTTGAGAGCTTCAGTATTAAAGTTTGTTAGTTTTCTGTGCTTGATAAACTTCTGGGGTTTAGCTTGTTGGGATGTGTATCTGAGTATTTTTATTGGGCAGTGATTACTTAGGGAATTTGGTAGCATTTCAGGGTTATGGTATTTGGAAGGGTGTGAGACAAGAATCCAGTCAAGAAGAGATGAGGCTGTATGGGAGTTATTAAAATAAGTATGATCAGAGATGAGCTGAGTAAAGCCGTAGAGATTAAGGTGTTGTGAGGAGTTTTTAGAGGAGAGAGACAGCCAGTTAATGTTGACATCCCCAAGAATGATAGTTTCATTTGGGATGTGTTGGGAGATATGAGCAAGCATATTTTCCAGTAGGGGGATGTTATCACTTGGTGGAATGTAAATTGCTACAATGGTGATAGTGGAATGGCTAATAATATTTAGGTTTACAGATACAATTTCAGCTGGGGAGAAGGCTTGGGATGTAAAAGTAGAGTTAGAAATGGTAAGGTGGTTAGAGTGTAGGATAGCAATGCCTCCACCTTTCTTTTTTGGTTGATCTAGATAGTGTATGCTATAGCCAGAGGGCAAGATCTCTATGTTTTGGTGTTGGGATTTCAACCAGGTTTCAAACAGAACAAGGATATCTGGAGTATGGTGGGAGATCCAAGCATGTAGTTCACTTACTTTGTTCAGAATACTCCTAGTGTTTATTGAATAGAAGGAAAGATGTTTGTTTGGGAGATTATTGACTTTGGGGTTTTGAGAGCTAGCAGTGGGGTATGTTGGACCAGAGTTGGGATGGATGTCTCTAGCTAAGAGAATGTTTTTGTGGAGGTAGATGAGTTTGAGCATATTAGCAGTTGGGGTGTAGTATTTGGTTTTCTGTTTAGTAGGGGTGAGTTGGGTGTTAGGTAAGTGTATTTTTGGTAAGGGAATTTTTAATAATAAAATAGACGGAAAATGGAGAAGGTTTGATGATTATTTATACAGCTACAGCAATTTGGGTTTGTAGGGGAGATATGTTTGGGGTGTAAATGGATGTTAAGAGATGTGAGTGTAAGACGGAGGAATAGGAGAGGCAATAATAGGATGGATGTAGTTAGAAATGCATAGATTTTACTGTTCGAGGAATACATATTGTATGGTGTTGTTAGTTAATAAAATGCAGGGGGGAATATTTTGTTGGCCTATTAGATACAGGATAAGGCTATATTCTTGTTTTAATTTTGGTTTACTGTTTCTAATATGGTTATTGGTTAATTTTAGTAAGATTTTTTTGTAGAAATATATTTTAGGGTTCTTGCACACAGACCTGAAGAAGTCTAGAGGGCCCGAAAGTGATCTTTGTTAACAATAATTTATGGAAATAGATTATGGAGGGGATTCAATAAAGCCTACATGGATGGCTTTTCTGTGTAGGCATAGTGGCATGGAGCTAACATGGAAGAAAGGCTCCGTGCAATCCAGTAAACAGAACAGAGGGGTGTGCATGAGCTTGCAGACATGGAAGTGTCCATGGCATGCAAATCACCTCATAAGCAGGTGAACTGCATGCAAATGAGGGTGATGGAGTGATCCAGCAATTTGACAGACAGTCCTGAAGACCCCGTGTTGGTGTCCAAAGTGTACACGGAAAATATCCATGTACAAAAAACTAAAAATGGAACAGGGGCTGTAAAAGCCCATTTAGAAGGTCAGGAATTGCATAATAGGCATAGTTATGTGCAAAACTATGTCCTGTGTGTCCAAAAAGTCATGCAAAATAATGTAATAAATCATTTTTGTTTAAAACCCAAATTACATTTGCGCAACATGCAAAAAAAAGATATGAAAAAGGATAAAAACTAAAAATGAGAAATATGTGAAGATAATGCATTATAGGGCCCTGCATGCAGTATGTACAATGGTAGATTTCAGTGGTTGCTAAGGAGGCAGGCCCTGGAATAGCGAAGTATCCAGGTTGTGTGCATGGATCTGTATGCAAATGAGCTGGGGTTACTGAATTTCAAAAGTGGGCCACTGTGTCCACAGATAAAATCCATGGCAACAGAACCATGTTGGTGTCCACAGAAGAGCTAGCTGACATCAAAAGGGGGTGTGTCAGTATATGTATAAGCGGATTGGAGCTCAGCGGTGCCTGTTTGTGTGGTGTGCTGCTCAGCTAAGCAGGAGGGTTTGTCCAGTGCTGCTAAGCTTTGTTTAGCTGTGGGGCATGTGTTTTAGCTGGTTTAAGCTAAGCTGATTGTGCCCCTGCATGGGGGGTGTGTCCAGACTGCTGAGCAGTGTTATACCAGCACTGCACCACACTGCTTAGCAGAGAAGGCAGCTTAAAAAAAAGGAAATTCCCTGGGAAAGCCAATCACATAGAAAATACTGATAACTCCTGTTGCACTTACACTGGCCCATTCAAACCCCTCAATGATGTACCTAGCAGGTGGAATGCATCATAGTTAGCTAATCACACAGGCTGCATCTGCAGCAGAGCACTATAAAGTATGCATACACCCAGCAATCTGATTTCTACCCCACACTCTGCATCACTGGAGTATAGACCTGGGAATTTTAACTGACAGAATGCTAGTGGCTGCTGCAGCTGTGCTACAGCTGTATGTGTTAGAGGCTGAGGTCAATTCTGATGCTGCCACTGACAATAGGCTTAGAGTTAGAAGGAGAAAAGTGTTTAGGCCCAGGGTAAACTTTCAGGAGCTACATGAGCTGGAGACTGTAGAGTGCTACAGGGTGGACAGGGACATACTACAAGAACTCACTGAGCTTTGCTGGCCTCAGCTCAGACCCTGAGCCAACAGAGGGGAACCCATCTCAGTGGAGACAAAGAAATGTGTAGCCCTTAGAATACTAGCTACAGATACTTTTGAAAGACCAACTGGGGACATGATGGGGGTCTCTCAGGCATCTGCATCCAGGGTATTCCACCAGTTCCTGGCTATCATGCAAACACATGCCAGTGAACACATTTATTTACCCCGCACCCCTGAGGATAGGGACAGCACTATGCATCTCTTCTACCATGTATCACACTACCCTGAGGTACTGGGTGCCATAGACTGTACTCATGTACACATTAAAGCACCACCCGGTGAGAAGGGTAGAGTCTACGTCAACCACAAGAGGCATCATTCCATCAACTGCCAGGTCATGTGCAATGCCCAGGGCATCATCATGAATGTGTGTGTGTGCTGGCAGCCCTGGCAGTTATCACGACTCCCATATCTGGCACTCATCACAACTGTACTAGATGTTTGCCAGCAGGGACATCCCATACAGCCATCTACTGAGGAATGCTGGCTGTGCACTAAAACTGTGGATGATGACACCCATCAGAAATACACACACACATATTGAAAAATGCCATAATGAGGCACATGCACAATCTCAGAACATCGTAGAGCATGTATTTGGGGTGCACAAGTCACGGTTCCGATGCCTTGATATATCTGGTGGAGCCTTGCAGTACTCTCCAGGCACATCTGCACAGATGTTCACAGTATCTGCCATGCTACAGAATATGATCCTGTGGAAACAGCTGTGGCAGGATCATCACAGGGAAGGGACACACAGCCCCCTACCAGTAACAAGCTCCCACAGTCACACTCACCAGGGGACATGAAGGAGGAACCCCCCTGAGGCTATCCCTGTAGGCAGACGTAGGTGCGCTCAATATGCCTTGGCCTTGGCAAAGAGGCAATGCAAAGCACATGCACTGACAACCTAGGGTCCTAGGGACTGACACCTTACTTTGATTCACATACATAGTAAAAAGGATGCCTGCCTGTGTACTGTGTGCATCAGACAGAGTCATCCCTGAAACACAGGTATCTCAACTGCTGCATGCACAAGGTAAGTCACTGTTCTTTACAACAAATGTACGGGGTACTAGACTATCGTAGCATATGTATGGACCTGCGGCATTTATGCAAGGGAATAGAGTGGGCAACTGGGCTACTTGCTGAGAACAAACAGCTGTGTGGTACAACAGGTACTCTGTCCAACAGTGACTGCCCTATAATATACAGTAGGTCACAAGGCAGCAAAACCCACTACAGTATGTAAGGGAATTGCCAAAGGGGTCATAGTACAGACGCACGACTCTCAATGCTACAGTTCCCTACCCCACCACATCAGTGTTCACATACAACTGCAGTAACAGAGTATGTTCGCAAGGATATATCAGCAGACCACATAATCCCAGGGTTGTCCGAAACAACCTGGCTACATGTCCTATTTACCACAATATGCAGGGGTCAAAGTGTTATATGTCTGTCTGCTGTTGATAGTGTCAGGAATTAAGCTTCATTTTCTGGTGGATGGTATGGCTTATTAGGCTAAGTACATTAGCATGGTTGATGGTATTCATGGTTTGAAGCTGGCTACACCTACAATTCTGCATGTGAGGTACTCCTGTGGTAGAAGTCCCACAAACTGTTAATATGTCACAATCTCTTACTGCAAGAAAGCTGGACAAAGACAGAGACAATAGAGGGACAGAGGACCAAACCTACAGACATTATACATGCTCTAAGTAACCTAGTAGGTGACTAGTATAACAGCAGGTTGTAACAAGTTAAAGTAGCAGCAGGATGTAAAGGCCATCACGTAACTGTCAGTACAAACAATGATTCAGTGGGCACCATTTAGTAGTATATTACCAGAAAAAAGCAACTATATGAGGAGCAGACCAGACATATGGGGTGGAACACTGGACATCCTGGAAAACATGTATAGTCAGAGGTGTGAAGACTGTAACCCTGTGTGTGGTGTTACATCATGTACCCCAGTCACAGCATACCTACAACCACTTAGAGCAGGCAATATGGACAAAGCCATGAACAGGAGTGAGGCAAAGGTCCAGATATAAGGAGAAGGATTAACTAGTGGCCAGACAAATATAGAAAGTGCAAAGAATAACAGGTTGTGCAATAGCATGTGTTCCCTGGTGTGTATGGAGTCAGTAACTCAAATGTCTGTCATTAGTTCCTCATGTCAATCTATAATGATTTTTCACTGATGTACCAGAAAATCACAATGCTGTGTAAAACGTACCATACATTTGATGCAAAACTCTCTACAATCTATTACAATCTGTACAGTCACTAAGTATGAGTCATATATTATGTTCAGCACACAGCCGGGGAATCCCTTGGACATTATATCAGGGAGGTGCTGGACTGTTGACTCAGGTGCAGCAGCCAATTGGCTGGAGCACATAAAATCCCAGACTGGAGTGTAGGTAGGTCTGGCCTGGAGTCACCTTGTAAGTACTGACAGTCACATTGGGCATGCTCCTACACGTAGCTAATCTCAGCCCATGTCTGATGCCTCATCTGCCTAAAGAACTGAGATGTGAAAATATTGCTGTGCATACATACAGCTATGTATATGTATTAGTCTTTCCCTATCCCCCTCAGACATGATTACTGTTATCTATCAGTATGTGGCACATATATATATATATATATATATATATATATATATATATATATATATGGATCTATTTCCTTTAAAAAAAAGTACGTTTAAACTAATTTTACTTACCTGAGATTAATCCACTGAAGCTCCATTTCAATGAATGAACGGACTGCTGAATTCCTTTCCATGTGAAAGGAACCACTTAGCCACCATGGTGAACTGTGCCTTCTCTTCCGTGTAGCATGATCTTGGAGTTGGTATATTTAAGTAGGAGGGGTGTGGGGGCAAAACCCCTGACATGGAGGGCATGGGGCAAAGCCTCCCACTTTGGTGGGCTTACTTTTCCTCCATTTCAGTTGGTTACCATGCTAGCCGATGGTTCCTTTCACAGGGATAGAAATTTGGCAGTCCATTTCTTTGTAGAAACGCAGCTTTGGTGGATTCAGCTCGGGTAAGTAAAATTCGTTTAAATGTACTTTCTTTTAAATGATATATATAGACCATATTGCCACTAGCTAAATTGTTCACCTAGCAAACTGCAAATGGCCAGAAATGGCGATAGTGGTACCTGCACACACACATAGCATAGGTATTAACAAGTACTCCTTCTATGACACTCGATACAATAACAGCATAAACCAGGTTCATTCTGCAGGCCACACAGGCTGTGTAACACAAGGCCACTTTGCGTAGCCCACAAATAGTATGGCTCCAGCCAGATATACACCAAATGTAACTAGTGGCATATGCAATTAGTACTGTGAGCTGTAGTGTGTAATTGTAGGTAGGTAAGGGTTCTAATCTCACATCAGCCACCGTGTGTGTGTGTGTGTGTGTGTGTGTGTGTGTGTGTGTGTGTGTGTGTGTGTGTGTGTGTGTGTGTGTGTGTGTGTGTGTTTGTGTATGTAGATATTTCCCATACAGCTGTAGAGACATGCCCATCAAGCCTATGTCTGTGCAATGGTCAATCATTTTATGACCCTGTGACTAGCTCCCTCCACAACATTGGCTTCCTTGTCAACAGCTGCTGATGTCATCCATCTTAACAGCACTGGTAGACACTCTCAAAACAGATAAGCTATGTAGCACATCTGATAATTACTTAGTGCTATAGTGTATACTACTAGGTAGGTATGGGTTCTATTCTCAATAAGGGCAACTCTGTGTGTGTGTGTGTGTGTGTGTGTGTGTGTGTGTGTGTGTGTGTGTGTGTGTGTGTGTGTGTGTGTGTGTGTGTGTGTGTGTGTAAATCTATCCCCTTGCAGCAGTGTGCCTGTGTGCAGTGGTTATACATTTTAAGGTCATGTGAGTAACTGCTGGCCCTAAATAGCCCACATCTATCTAGGCATAAATGCTATCCGCCACCACCTACATTTGTAGGTACAGAACACCCAGGTGACAAGTAGCAAGGGTAGCATGCCTTGTCACAGGGTATGCATGCAGGATTATGCTGTCCACCCCCATTGTCCCTTGCACACTGTTCTGCACAAATCACCTAGGTAACCATGCACATATACAGCCGTACTTTGCTGATGTCATATTTCCACTTTGTTGCCACGTCATCCTTAGTCACTGTATTGCCGCCAAGCCTCCACAGCATAGCCACTCAGACCCCCTGGAACAGAAACATACAAATTCTGAGAGACACCTGTCAGTCTGCAACACTACTGCCAATCTAACATCATGCAACACAGGTACAACCATTTTGATATGTACTCATGACACATGCCAGCATACAGCATCTGCCAAGTTACAAGACTACCACACATCAAAATGTCATATAATGTAATGTAGTCACCCTGTGCATCAGACACATATTTGCATGTCCCTGCATTAATTGTATGGATGGCAGGGATGTGGCATAGGTATCATCACATGCACAGGGTGAGGTTTGGGGGTGCCAGAGGCCTAGACTGTGCCAAACAGTTGACATAGTGTGTGTGAGTCAGGAAGGGGTGCTGGTAATCTGAGCAATGGAGAGGTGCTGTGTGTGTCTGTTGGTGCCTGCATGTGACAGCAATGTTTGAGTGTGTGCACGTACACAGTCAAGCCATGTGGTCGTCCTTCATGTGGGTATGTTGGACAGCTGTGGACCGTACATGGCAGAATGGACAGTTTGTTGTCTCTGGCCATGAACACCGGAACTGACCCTGCCAGCAGTGGCACTGGTACCACCATGCCCAGGGTCAGATGCGGTACTAGTCGCTGATGGTGACTGGTGTCTGCTGGGCCTATGTCCCTCATGGGACTGCCCAAAACACGTGTCCATGGTCTGCCACGTGGTGGTGTTGGCAGCATCCTCCCTTCTGTAATGCTGGAGGTACTGCCACTACAGAAGCGTGAGTGTGCATGGTCACGTGGACTCTCAGCAGATGTTGTTGCTGATCTACAGCCATGTGTCAGATGCCCTCCTCACACCACATGTTCTAGCACAGACAATGTGCAGTCAAGGACTGAAAATATCTCACCCCACTGTCTGTCCACTGCATCAGTGAAATGATGCATGGTGTCACCAATGTGATGGAGGGAGTCACAGATGTCAGACAGTAATGCATCCATGATCCTGCACATCCATCTGGTGTTGCATTTGGAATGTGCCTGTGTCTCCATTATGGACCGAAGCATGTGTCAAGTGACCCATAATCTGACACCTGTAAAAGGTGGTGGATAGGCAACAGTCCTCCTTTGAGCACCCCTGTCAATCTGCCTGTGTGGGACCTCACCAGCTCTCTGGCTATGGCTAGTGTCTACACTCACTGATGCCATAGTTGCCACACTTTCCTGTTTGATGCCACCACACTTTGACTGTCCAACATCTGTGGCCACATGGGACTGGGTATGTGTGGGCATACTGACTGTGTGTGGGGACAGTGGGGAGGAAGTGGGATGTCAACCCATTGGACAGATTCAGCCCCCAAGAACCCCTCCTGTGCCTCACCATGGCCACCATAATCATCAGAGTCCAATAAGACACTGACATCAGGTTGTGAACGGGACCACTCCAAACCTCATGGTCACTTGTAAAGAGGAAGACAAAATAAGTACATTACTACCTGCACTATTATGTATGGTAAGCCACATACATCCAGGTGAGGAGCACAACTGTGTTACACATACCACTCTTTTTTCCAATCCCATGCACAACACACAAGCAGACTACAACATACACAGACAAGACAGGCCCGTTATAACATGCACTGCAGCTACATCTGGTTAATGTTGACAGCACTACACATCTGTGCGATAAGCAGTCTGTCAGTAAATGTGATAGACCTACACCTAAAACACAGTGCACCCATCTTGAGCATACTATGCCAATTCTAGTGTCACTGCCTCAGCTATGTACCATCTCCATATTGTGTGGCAACAGGCATCTGTGAGTGATTGTCTCCTGTATAGCAGACTGCATAGACCTCCTCAAAAATAAGTGTATATGTGTTACTGCTCCTGCAAATACACAACTGTGATTACCCATTCAAAGCATGCCAGTTAACCCCTCCAACATTTAACATATAAGTATTGTACTCTGACTAAGCATAACAGTTGTGCCTAGGGCAAAATGTCAGCCGTTAACATTCGTAGGGTATATATGATCTGTACAACAAAGGTAGCACACTTACCAGGTACAGAATCTTGGACTCCAGCCACACCTGATGTACCTATGGAAATGTGAGGGATACGTATTGTCAGCAATAACAAACGTGGCACTGTTACAGGGTAATATGTGTATATCAACATATACAGTAGCTAATGTGATACTGCCTACATAGCTGACATTTTGAGTATGTGTGTACAACTGTGCATTAAAACCAAACCACCCCCCCAATGCAGATACACCTGACATCCGTGTACTGGTATGCACAGGCTGTGACAATGGCTGATACAGTATTACAATGTGAACACAGAAAGCTTACCTGGACACTCTTCTGCTGTGGATGCTGTGGCACCCACCTCCATGATTTATGGGGTGATGGATGCTTTGGAGCTGGTGGTTGTTTCCATGTTTGCCAGGAATTCCTCTGTGGTTGAGAGTGGTTGTTCTGCTGCAGACCCTCCATCAGTGGCAGCATGGTCCCTGGCCACAGCAGTAGCCGTTTGCCATGCAGCATTGACCATATCTGTGGCCCAGTGTCAGACCTGCTCGTAGGTTCTGTCCAGTAGCCCTACATTGTTGACTGCTGTGATGAGGTTAGCCCACAGTGCTGCATGTTGGTTATGATTGTGGCAAGTCCTGGACAGCAGAATGTCATGATGCAGTCTAAGACCATCCAGAATGACTTTATTTTCAACTTATGAAAATGGCAGCTGCCTCTTTCTATACATCCTTTCTGAAAGACAACAAGAGGAGGAACACGTCACAGGACCAGATACATTGGTATCCACTATGTACATACCTTGCACATCCAAACTGTCCTGCACTATCCACTGCTACCTCCTATGCCATACCCCGCAGTCTATCAAAACACTATGTATGTTGCTATCACCAACATAATAGCAATACCGGTTATGTCCCTGTGTACCATGACAGAGTGTGCTGTATGTTTCCACACTCATCAATGCTGTCTACTGTGGTGTATCCCCTGTGGGAAAAATCTCACTGCTATGTCATACGGCCACTATTAGACCATAGGTGTGTTTTATTACATGCATGTGGGGACAGTCCAGCAACATCACTATGCCACAATGACAGATAGCAATACAAACCTGCTGAAGTCTATCCTCCCTGTAGGAGTCATACCTCTCCAGTACACAGATGTCTGCTGAATGTGTATGTGTGCCTGATGTATGTGGTCCTTTTGGCAGACATCTGTGGACGTCTGGCAGGCAGTTGGCCAATAATTGATTGTTGTTACCAAAATATGGTGAATCTGGTTGTCAAACACCAGAACCCTCAGAAAACTGTTATGCTACAGTAATATCTGTCACTCTATTCATACTCTTACTTTGTATGATAAATATGTACACTCTGTTGCTGAGGTCTGGCCTGTGTCCCCCCCCAGTAATACTGGCTCTGACCTGACTTCCTGCTGCAGGGGGTTGCCAGGTATGCTAGCCATTGCTCTCAAGCAATGACAAATGAATGTCAACTCAACTGTGACCTAGCTAGAGTAGATCATGGACAGTCATGGACACCATTACAATGTCTGCCCTATTCCTGTGTGGCATTCACAGACTGAGAGGTGCTGGATGACAGTACATCATGTGATATGACAGCTGTGTCCACCCTCACTTACTGACAATATATCTACCACATAATCCAGTAGAAGTTGTACAGGAGCCAACTGTTGTAGGAGGGAGCCAGAGGGCCACAGCTGTGATGTAATTCACAGCAGGCACAGTTGAGAGGAATGCCTGTAGCTGTTGGACAGCAGAGTATCAACTAGATGTCATTCCCAGAAATGGACTACAGGCCTACTCTTGTAATCTCTGTTCCCCATAACTGCATCCTCCCATCTGTGTCCCATTATATGGGGACTTGTATTACATACCTGGTAGAGTAACATAATCCTTTTGTGAAGAAATCTGGAGAACAATGCTTGGTAAATCACAGTCTGTCTTGGTATGGCTAGTTACAGACCTGTTTCTCATAGGCAGTTGCTTGCCTTTTGTAGGTAATGCTCAGTAACAGGTAATTGCCTGTGCACCAATCCATGGCTCAGGCTTTCTAACTGCATCCAGAACAGCTGGGTTATACTTTCATTAGCCAATGACTTAGCACACCAGTGCAATATTTAAGGCCTTCATGTAGGCATTAGCCTCTTTCTTAGTCTGTGAGATGGGTATTATTGAGGTGTGGAGTCTACAACATTGTACAGGGTAGGTACTAATACTGTCCACTGTTGAGATTTATGAGGTATGTCCACAGTTTTGCATGCTATGTTTGGCCATTGTCAATTGACTTTATGATTATCTGTCAGTTCAGTGTTCAACATTGTGGGTTGAGGTCATTAAGGGGGAAGAGACATGTGGGTGTCAAAACATTATTCCGTCAGACTATACATGCTGCTACAGCATCTGGTGGTCTATTAGCTCTGTATGTCTGCAGGTGCAGACTGTCACACATGCCCCTTTTGCTTGACCTTTGCCCCCCACCCCTTTATGTATGGGTACTGTGTGGATCCCTTGTTCTAGGGTGTTGTGAGTTAATGGTAGGTCTGTAGCAGGTAGCGTAACATGCAGCTGCATATGTTGCAGCCTGCAGCTGCTGCTTTTTACCTAGTACTCATAGTGGGGAGTGTGAAAATGTTGGAGGACAGCAAGTTGTATGTGTCAGTGAGGGTGCAGTGTCAGCTCTGTCATCACAGCAGAGCCTTGGTGAGGGTACCCATAACAGTCCAGTCGAGGAATGTGCCTAGGGCACATCTTTTATGTAACAGTGCCAATCAGAGAGTAGTAGGCGACATATAGGTAGGCTATATGAATATGTGCAGTGTGTCCATACCTACAGTCCTTTGACTTGCTAAAGTGTGTAGCAGTTAATTCAGAAGCAGCAACTCGTTTTGGTTAAAACTGCATGACTCAGTCATTATTTACTGTATTGACAAGAATGTAATTGAAGTGCAACACACTGGATTTGAACCCAGGACTGTGGGTGGCAAAATGCATTGCATGCATGGTATTTAACAGACTGAGCTAAAGAGTCACAGCTGCAGCAGGTGGATTTGCAAGTTATATGTCCATGCATACAGTCTATGACACAGGAATTGCATCAGCATGTGTTTTCTGATGGGTATGTGGTGTGACTGTCATGCTTTCCTAACTTCAATCTTTAATGACGTGCCAGTACTTTAGCAGACAGATATGTTTTTTGTGAAACCGTGCCAAAACTAGGAGGCACAACTGTGGACATTCTGCAATAGTCTGTACAATTGACAGTTACACCTGCTATCCCAGGCCTCATGTACATCCATTGATATTTATTTGGCTGTGTACTGGTATACTGTCTGCATCACAGTCCCAAGTACACTGCCAAATCCCCATTGTATGCACTTGTAGTGTGTCAGTGTCAAACAGGATATGTTGGTGGAAACACCTGTTGTAATTCAAAGCTGAGTGGCCTAATGGGCTAAAGCACTGTGTTGTAGTTGGCAAGGGTTCGAGAAGTGGCAGAGGTGATTATTTTGCAGATGTGCCTAACACTGTCAAAAACACATAAGATGATTAAGGCAGTTTTAAGCAGGTTTGCACAGTGTGCCATGCAGCTTAGCTCTGCTTAAACCCACACTAATTATAAAAAAAGAAAAGAAAAAAGGGGTGATAGGAAAGTGGTGAAATGGGGGCAAGCAGAGGGAAAACATACTGAAAGGCTGGTAGGGATGTGCAGGATGGGTGTAGGAAAGGACCATAGCTCTCCATTTCATGTACAGCAACAGCTGTGCAGGTTTCACAGAATTTGTAATTTGGAGCCTCATGCCCCAGAGAGAGGGCTGAGGGCAACATAAATGTGTTGATTAGTTCATGCAATAATTAATTGTGTCCAGTGGATGTGGGTATGAAATGGAGAGCTATGTATGGGGTGATATATTTTTTTTGGATAGGTCCCCCATTTTTTTTTAAGGTGAGAGTGGAATGTTGGGGAAGGGAAAGAGATACATGTGAGGAGGTAAGTTACTGGAGTGGTGTGTGACACAAGAGGGGGTAAACATCTTGGACAGGGAGGGTGTTGTGGAATCAAAGAGCTATGTGCCTCCAGACAGCAGCAGTGTGACTGAGCTCCCCACCCATTGGCAATCAACACTGCTCCTTCAGTGGCTCAAAGGTGGCTGTGCTGGAGGCTGGGTGCTGGGGCCACTTTGCCCCTCCAGGTTGGCCAGTCTGCCCTCAGTCTGGCACAGACCATGATGCACTATCTTGTGCACCATCACCAGTAGCTGATCCTGAGTGACAACCCCCTCCACCTCTGCTCCCAGGGGGCAGGCCCCATCCCCTGAGGTGGTTCCACCCATAGGTGGTGCAGGGCCAGCTGAGGGGGCACCACCAGTTTGGGTGCTGGGACCTGGTGCCATGCCTGGCTGAGGTAGGGTAGGCGGATGGCCAGGAACCGGCCTACCCAGTCGAGCTGTGGTGTTGCAATATTTCAGTGTGTATAGATTAGTAATGAACATAACATTTTGTTAGTTATAACAGCATGCCAGAACATTGCAAAAAACCCAGTAACATAACATTGCATAGTATATGGAACACAACAATAAGTGTGATAACAGTCAATATAGTAACAGCATGCCAGTAACAGTTACGGCATAAGGCCAACAACATAGGTAATTCAACTTGTTATGTTAGAATGCAACCATTGTATTACATAACAATAATAACACAAGGCCCAGCATAATGTTTAGAGAACATTTGTTAATACCAAACCATAAGTGATGGTTAACAATAATAAATTATGATGAAGATAAGGGGTTGGGGGGATACAGTTCATTAGTACCAGTATAGTCTACATAGTTTGCAACAGTACTGTTAATTACGCTACAGGTCTGCCTTCCTTTATGTATAACAGTGCCGTATAGCTGCTGTACCTCTCAAACTATCAAGAGTATGGGTCAAGCTGTAACACCTACAGGTACACAACTATAGAGGACTATTACATGTCAGGTGGACCTATATGAATACCAAGGTGTACTGTGGACTGATGTAGTGTGACTGTGCTATTGACATAATCATGTCGATGATAGATCTGTGACATGGGGATAAGTCAACAGTGATTGCAGTCTGTGGCAGAGTGACACTTGAGAGAAATGTATCATGTACAGTACGGAGAGTTACAACTATCATGCTGTCCATGGCAGGCATGGGGTTAGACTGTCAGCAAATGTACACAGATATACCAGGCACACAGCCATACCAAGACTACACAATTTATTTATTGTACTAACTTTTATTAGTATTGTACTTGTTGCCTTTATTTTCTGAAGTCTTATCACATTCCTGAGCAATGCTGTTAACACTCTGTTACATCTCAACACACAAATTATTAACCCATACTAAGGCATACTGTTCCCACTTGCCTGTAATTCCTGTGGGGAGAACATCTGTTAACAATACCTAACTGATTCAATAATATTTAGTAGTACTTGACACTGGATTCGAACTCTGGTCTGTGTGTGACAAAATGTGCATCAGATATAGCATTTATCATACCGAGCTACTGAGCCACTGCTGCATATCGATTGACTGATATTTGCCTGGAGCTCACCTGGTAACAAAATATGGCCTTGTAATAGAAGTAGAGTGTTATACAAGACTGCTGTACCACTTGAACAGACATGCATGACAGAGATACTAAGTGAACTGTACATTAACACATAGAATGCAGGTGTAGACAATAAACCCCTAGTGCGTGGAAATATCTGTGATGTGTACAAACCATATTGGAGTGCTGGGTTGGCTACCTGACCCATATACAGTTGCAGATAGTATATTTGCAATCTACAGCTATTACAATTTCATATTTGCCTGCAACACCGTACCTCAGAGCAGGAATGCATGCAGCTGAAGTGCAATGGTTAACACAAGACAATCCTGATATACACATGTCCCTGATAGTGCTTCAGATCTTAGTGCAAAACAAATATCATAATGCATATATCTTGTAGTAGAGCACTAAATCTACAGTTTAGTAGAACACTCTTTCTTAGATAAGCTTGAGTCACTTAGTGGTATTTTTGTGTTTTTAGTTCACAGTAGATATAATACTCGATTTCAAGAACAACAGACCAAAATGCACACATATTGCACAACACAGCTTTATTAGGGCTGACTTCATGCAGTTATGGTTATATTTTCAAGTCTTTATTGCAGAACAGTTCATATAATGCAGGTGGTGCAATACAGCTGTAATTCCACAATTAATGCAGTAGAATCTTTATTTCCTTAACATTATCAGGTTTCATGTTTTCATCTTTATTGAACTATATGTGGCATTACTCACTTATTCAGTACAGGTGTATGACCACATTCACCGCAGTACAATAAAAAACTGTATATACCTAATGGCAGTTAATAATTTACTCGTTCTTGCTTATATTCCTATAGCTTGCAAGATACATATGTACTCATCACATTTACAGTGCAACCAGGCCAGGTGCCCTGCATGGGCCTCTAGGTTGCGAGCTCTCTCCTATGCAGCTATAGGGAGAGAAGCACACCATTATGCGTACCTGTGTATCACACATTCAGATTATGTATTGCTAAAACAATGCTAACAGTACTTACAAACTTGTAGGGCATTCCTGTCCCGAGCATCCTGGACTCAGGTGTCCAGAAGTCCCCTCTTCCATCACTTCAGATCATCATAATGATGACAGACCTGCTCACCTGTGCAAGGGATACCTATTGCACTGGTGAGATCACATGCCAGTTGGTCCCAGGCTTCCTACTTGTACTCCAATCCCTGGTACTAGCCCTGGAGCAGCCGAACATCATGGTATTTCACAAGGAGTCCAACCATGACCCTGGACTCCAGAATGCCCCATCGCTGTGCCTGGAAGCAAGCACCCTCTCCAACACCTGCCATTGTTCCTGCCAAGTTCAACTTCCAACTGGTTCTGCTGTGTTCCCACCTGTTGCACTTAAATAAGCCTGTTTTTCTGCCCTTTACCGCTATAGGGCAATTTTTAAATATGCGGTGCATCACTTAGCACTGTGCAAACCATCTGAGCTCAGCTGAGCAGTGCTTAAAATGGCAACGCTCAGCAATGCTTAGTGGTGCGCAAACCAGCTAAGCACTCCTAAAACATTCCTTATTTAAGCAGTGCTTGGCAAGGCTTAGCTGTGCTTAACAGAGCATAGCTAAGTGCAGCAAAGCAGGATTTAAAAATACTTCTCATAATGTGCATTTGCAAAATAACTGCTTAATAACCTGTCTGTGTATTCGAATCCTGTACCTACCGTACATACAGCTGTCACTAACCATTTGGCTAAGTGGGTGTGAGGAATGCTGCTATACTTTTATATATATATATATATATATATATATATATATATATATATATATATATATATATATACACACACACACACACACACACACACACACACACACACACACACATACACGCACACACACACACACACACACACACACACACACACACACACACACACACACACACACACACTATGTTTAAGCACTGCTGACCACAGTGGCATGCCATGCAAACCTGCTCAGCTATGCTTAAACTTTACCTATGCATTCATAATTAAATGGATCCAGTTTCATTTTAGATGTCTGGGATGTGTCCATTGCTGTGCGCCGTGCAAACATAAAAAAATAAAACTTTATTACATATGGATACATTCATTTACTGCACTTTGACAGTGCAGGGGGTGTGATACTCATCTCCAGACACAGTAACATACTCCCTACACCGATTCAATAACCACATTACACATCTCTCCCTCAGTAACACACCTCCATTAATATGCATGGTGCACTAACAAAGTGGGTACTGTACACACAGACATGATACTTTCCATGTAGGCTTTACACTATGCCTACATGGATTTTATTAAATCCCCAGGTATGTTTTAGACAATGTATTTTCTTCTGGATGCCAAATTTAATTTTTGATTGCCATATGGTCTAATGTTTAAATATTTCCAACCAATAATGACTTTGATAAATTCACATACTTTGTTTGTTAATAATATTAACAGTAATCTGTTTAATAAGAAGTATATCATTATTAATTTTATTTAAAGAGCATAAGGTTTAAATTATTAGTACATTAAGTAAGTAAGTAGGGCATTACCAGCTCGAATTTCAAACTGAAATAAGGATGGGGGATGGGATTTGAAGTTTATTAACATGTATACCATTACATTTTGTTTTACAACTAAATAAACCACTCCCATATCTGACAACAAAGGCATACAGTGGATGATGTCAGAAAGTGGATAATGTCAGAAAGTTTGGGATGAAACTATCATCCTTTTTTTTTGTTTTTTTTTTAAGATTGCTTGTCTGTGTGCTTAATGAAGGATTCTTGACTGGAAATAGACTGTCACCCCTGCTTGGCTTACTTCTGAATACCTAATAGAGTTAATAATTATGTATAATATTAATAATATTTCAAAATACGTTTTTTTTTTAGTTAGGACATTTTCAAGTTTGCTACTTCTGATTTTTTTCTGTTTTTTAATATATAATGACTAACTAGACATACAGGAATTGAAAAACTTCCACACAGAGAAGTTTCTTACATTGTTTTGCTTCATATTTTATATATCCTTTCATATTGTTAAAAAAATGTAAATTCAATCACACATTTACATTTCACATCTGGAAAATACCTACAGTTGCCTGAGTTCTTTATTATATCTCTACCTTGATCATGGACGTCAGACAAGTTTTCTTGAGACACCCTTGGAAAACAATGCTTGAGTTTAGGTGCATCTCTTGGCTGCACTACGTAGCTCCTTATTTTGACAAACCATTGGTATGCACATTACCAGCACCATCTCTATGATGGATTATCAGTTTGTAGAACTGCAGTCCTAAGCTCCATTCCAGTAGCTTAGAAATGTGACTACTGGCACCATGTAACAAATTTAAAAGTTTGCAATTTCCAACTATGGTGAATCCTGTATTATAAATATAAATATAGGACTGATGCTTTTGGAGAGTCTAAACCATTCCCAGATTCTGACATTCTTTAGTTGCATATCATTCTTCCCTGGGATAGAGTCTACAGCTATGACACACTATCTTTGAGGAAACCTGGCTAAGTAAAGCCCCCAAACCATGGTTCAAAACATCTATCTGCACAACAAATTATTGACTGTAGTCAAGACTGGCTAGTACTGGAGGTCTACCAAGGCCTCTTGAACCTTTGGAGTGCCTGCTCAGAGACTGGTGTCCAAACAACCTTGTCTGGTCTGTTCTTTCTGACATGGTCTGTAAGGGTAGTGGCTATCACGTTACAGTGGAGGTAAACTTGCTACAGTACCTCACTGCCCCTAGGAATGCCTTTGTTTGCTTTAAGACACAAACCCCGTCCACTGTTTATTTTCAAAAAAAAATCTTTTATCAGCCTCCCAGGTACAGTGTAAATTCACAGATTTATTCACATAACTGCAGAGCTGAATAGGAGTCACTGAAGGAGTAGAAGCCAACTGCTCCCCTACACCATGCAATGGGATTAGGCAAGGAAGCAAATCTTATCTATAAACGGTATTTTAGAAATGAAACCTCTAAATAAGTGATGAACAATTAATCAGACAATTAAGACTGTAACTCATTTGGAGGTACATTTTCCACCAGCAGAAGAAATTATGTTAGTTTAAAACTTTCTAATGTAATGTGTGACTGGTGTCTTTCTAGAGGTAGTCTCCTCTATTTTGATCTCCTGCATCCTGTGAGGCAGTTGGCAGTCCATCTACTGATGTAAGAGTTTATTCCCAGTTTATTCAGCTTTTCTATTACACCTGAGTAAGGGATTGCGTTAAAAGGATTGGCCAGGTCAAGGTAATGTGGTGTGAATTGTTTTACCTTCATCCATTGCTTTCATGACAAGAGTAAAGCTTAAAATGTGCCCATGATTTTGAGCCTTTTACACTCTCTCTCCCCATTTCTTGCCCAAAGAGGTTGTGAGATCAGAACATACGTTTGACTGTCCCTGATTGTGTCATACGTTTGGTCTGTTCCTCATAAGATTTGTGGTTTTCTTACAAATTTATGAGGATTGCAAAACTTAAATAAGGACAGACTTCACATCCTTCAGAAAATGCATGCCAATAAAAAAACTGTTATTCTAGTAACTAAGCAAATAAGAGTAATGTTATATTTAAAATCTCTTCCTGATTCTGGACCTTTGAAATTTTTCCCAACCCATTACATTTTTGGTTTTATCCCTTGAGCTATGAGGTTTAAATAACAGCTGTGAGGAACAGCTGTTTACCACTTTCAAGCTCAACCTGCTGCATTTTTTTTCATTGTTCAATTACATAAAATAGATGTGCAATAAAGGAACCAAGAACCACCAGACCAAAACTCCACTGATACACCAATCCACAACACCAAGGTCAGGATCCAACACAAGTTATTAAATTTGACCGCTTTCTTCCCGTGTTAGGGACTTCCTCAGAACAAATACATAAATTCAACCCCAGCCCTTTATATACGTCACATATTAAGCCAATTAAACAATTATATAATTAAACCTTTGAGACTTACTAAATTGCTAACTTCTAAAAACACAAGAATGTTAAAAACATTTCAGTTTCAATTTTTAACATTCTTATGTTTTTAGAAGTTAGCAATTTAGTAAGTCTCAAAAGTTTAATTATATAATTGTTTAATTGGCTTAATCTGTGACATATATAAAGGGCTGGGAATTCATGTCTTTGTTCTGAGGAAGTCCTTAACAAGGGAAGAAAGTGCTCAATTTTAATAAACTTGTGTTGGATCCTGACCTTGGTGTTGTGGATTGGTGTATCAGTGGAGATGTGCAATAAAAACTAGACAACTGGAAAAATAATAATAAATAACCTAACTGAAGGCTTAAAATCAGGCAATAAGCTTTAATAGCATTTTTATAAGCAGAATAAAAATCACAGAGTATTTTTACTGTTCTTTTAAATTCATTAATGTTTCTTGCATGACTAAAAATCTAAAAAACTGGGCCCAACTTATAGTAATGAAAAAATGAGAAAAAAAGAAGACTTAAGGCAAGGAAGAAACTGTATTAACTTCTGAAAACACAGTAAGAGCAGAGTCAAAGTTATTCAAGTTTCATGCCTGCATTAAGTCTTATTTTATCATCACCATCATCATTGTCATTATTATTTTTACTATCACTTCACAACTGACTGCCCAGAATGTACCTGAGTGGGCTATTGCCACTTCAGCCGAGGTCCACAATCCACAGAACTGCACTAGCATGTTCAACAATATGACCATTATTAATTAACAGTAAATAATAGTGAAAACCATAAAATATCAGAAGCTGAAATGAAACAATGAAGTGTCAGTTATAAAATAATAAGCACTTTCATTCCTTTACTACCAAACACAGAACAAAAACACTTATTTTTTACACCTGACACTTTGCTGTTTCATTCCATCTTCAGATGGTTTATAGTAAATAGTGCAAAATACCAGAGATGGATCATTGTGAAATTGGGCCCTAGGCAGGGTAGTAGATGCCCCACCCAAAGCAGCCATTCCTGCAGCAACCCCCTACCCCCCTGGCAGAAGCCCCCTCCCCAGCCATTCTAATGTTCCATTACTTGGCTATTTCTCCCCAGTTACCATAAACACTGTTCAAACCTGACAGTGTGCATACTGTTTTCCTATTTACCTCTACAATGATTACAGATACCAAGATAAAATAGCACAAACATGGAAACCTATTTGCTAAACAAACAATACAGTCTCACAATGAAAATATACTTAGAATGAGCAGTAAACTTCTCTGCCCTTGAAACTCACATTCATTGAAATGGCATGAAAACCAACATTCATAGAAAACTCATCTGGCCAGTGGAGGATTAAGTTTACCTTTGCATTGTTTTCAAACCATAGACTCCTTGCACACATTTTTACATGCATACATGGATGCATTCTTTGTTTCACCTTCCTGATTATATTAAATTATATTCCTTGCATAATACAACACCACTTGTTGGAATGTGTTTTAAATTTGACGTGTTAAACATTCTTTTAAGCTCAATGCCAAAAAAGTGCATTGTCATCCCCTTTGGTAAAAACTCTGTACCCATGAACTACCACATAGGCGGTAGTCTACTTAACACCGAAAGTGTGATAAGAGACCTTGGGACACAGGTGGACAGTAGTCTCTCCTTTGATAATCACATCGCCACAGTGGTCAGGAAATCCTTCTACATGGCACACCTCATCACAAAATGTTTCTCATCCAGAAAAAAAGAGGTCATTGTTCCCCTCTACTCATCACTCATTAGACCCATTATAGAGTACAACGCCCCTTTTGGTATATACCTCACAAGACATCTACAACAACTGGAAAGGCCGCAAATTACCTCACAAAGAGGATTACTGGCCTCAAACAGATGCCTTATGCAGACTGTCTCAAAAAAGTCCAGCTTTACTTCATCGCATATCGCCTACTCAGAGGCGATCTCTGCCTAACATACAAAGCTATGTCAAACCCAAAGCTGCTGGACATGCTCCACTTAAAGAAATCCCAATCACTCCGAGCTACATGCTCTAGGGACCTAAACCTTGTCACCACAATAAACAGAACATGCTAGAGGAATAGATTCCTGCCCCAGAGGCTTCCCATACTCTGGAACAGAGCACTCTTCAAGTAAAATTTTGATGATTGGATGGGTAATAGGAAATTCACCCCGGGGATCACTTCTGTGGTTCTGCTTGACAGGGGCACAGGAAAATAATTTTCTTGGGTAGCAAAAGCCAGGGTACCTTTTTGGCTAGGCTTGTAAAGGCCCTAGGGCCAATAGCCTAGTATCTACCTATGAACCTATGAACCTACCTATGAACCTATGAAACAAAATGTATGAACCAATAATAACATAACTGTCTATTTCAGAACATTTTCACCATAAAGGGCCACTCAGACTTCTGTCATTACAATCGACCAATATCAGTCAATAAGCACAATCCCTGCAGAAGTAAAATTCATCTGAATACTCGGTAATGTAGAACCCCTATCCCCACTTAAAATGCACCAAATAATCGGCAACTAAGGCATTACATACCATGCCTCCATACCTCTCAATCTCTTAGTACAAGAAATCTGGACAAAGCCTAAAATAATGGGGCGGGGGCAAAGGACCCAAAATAGTGAAAGATTATAAATATTGCTCTTATAGACTTAGAACGTTGCTAGAATAACATTAGTTGTCTTAGCATGCATTTTCTGAAGGAAATGAAGTCTGAAACCCAAGTATATAACATTATTTCAATTCTCATTGATTTGCTAGATAAACACAAATTTTATGAGGAAAAGCTCAAAAATATTAGGCAAAAATCTGGGCATTCTGAAAAAAGTCTGGACAATTGAGAGATGTGCATACCTCTCAACCTCTTAGTGCAAGAAATCTGGACAAAGCCTAAAATAATGTGGATACAATAGGCCAAAATAGGGATAGATTTTAAATATCACTCTTTTCAACTTAGAAAGTTGACAGAATAACAGGATTTGTGTTGTTAGCATGCATTTTCTGAGGGATATGAAGTCTGAAACTCATATATGTTATTACAGAAAACAAAATAACTAGCAGACCTCTGGATAAGAGCTCCGTAGTACAAACTCCAAAAACAAATGTATTTCAAATAAGATAACCGGACTGCGGAGCAACCAAGGCTAAAAAGTAATTTATATCCACAACAGCAGCATGTAAAAAGTCCATGAATCCAAAATAAAAGTCTGTTTAAAACACAGGTTTATTCGACAATGGTAAGCACTTTCACTTAGGAGCTTCATCAGACCGTTTGGGGATGAGGTGTATTTACAGAAACATGGCGTAGCTATGGGCACTTCCTGTGCCAATAGCTATGCCAACATGTTTTTGGCCCAATGGGAGGAAGACTTGTTTCCTCGAGTTGAATTTCAAGAACATGTTTTGTTTTACAGGCGCTTTGTGGATGATTTGTTTATTTTGTGGCGTGGATCTCATCAAGAATTTGTTAATTTCTCTGAGGTTATGAATGGCTTAATAGAATGTTTGAAATTCACATACCAGTTCTCCTATAATGTCATAGAATATTTGGACGTATATGTTGAGAAGTTGGAACAAGAGATGATTAACACAGGAATCTTTCATAAAACCTGTCACAGGAATGCTTTCCTTTTTAGGTCTAGCATGCATCCGGGCTATATATTTAAAAACCTTGTCAGAGGACAAAGTATGAGAGCTTCCAGGATAAATCCCTCGGAGACTGGGTTCTAACTGGAATTAGCCAATATTGAAAAGAAATTGCTAGACAGGGGGTATACTCAAGCAGAGTTAGAGAGACAGTGGGATGATCTGGCCCTTTTGAGAGAGACCAAAGCAAAACCATATTATGGGCCATCTAATTTCTTTGAAAGTTCAGGGAGCTATGGTAAAGTTAATTTCACCAAGATTCCATTATATTATACCAGCGATACGGGGTATGTTACCAAGTTGTTTCAACAACATTGGTCGATTTTGCTGGTTGATGATGCAATTGGCCACATAGTAGGCAATGTGCCCAGGTTTAGATTCAAAAATCATAAGAATCTGAAAAGACTTCTATGTACTAGTCAAAGGGGAATGGAAAAGATAAGCTTTGGCTATACTGAACCATGTGGATCTTGTAACTTCTGTCGTTATATAAATACCACAGAGGTGTTTCACCATCCAGACCTAGATAAAGATTTTTGGTTTAGAGGTGTCCATAATTGTATGACCCCCCCCCCCCACGTAGTATACCTAGCGGAATGTGAGTCCTGTGGGGCATTTTATGTGGGAAAAACTAATAGGGTACTACGTGACAGAATGAGGGAACATATGTATAATATAAAGAAGAGTTCCACTAACAATGCCCTGTCGAAACATGTCACTGAGCAAGGAGTACATCACACTTTTAAATTTAGGGTCATGGAGGCAATTAAACCGAGTAGTAGCGAGGGAGATGTCAGAACATATACTGAATATAGGGAAACATGCTGGATTATTATTTTAAAAGTGGATAGAGGCAAGGCCTTAAATGAGAGGGCATCCATCAAGCCCGTTCTAAAGAGGAGGAGGTTGTGTTAATAATTTGGCCATTGTTTCTGAAACTTTTATGTAATTTTATTTTATATATATTTTATATATATTTAGCTATTTAAGATTTATGTGTTTTAATTCCAGTTATGAGGATATATTGAATTAATATTTTGTATAGTTTTATTTTTTATATATAGATTTGTAACTGTAGACTTACATTGGTTATATAGCTTTAATGAAAGTTAATTGAATGATTATTCTTGATTATCTTGTTCCTTATATATATGTGTCTTTTCTTCTTGTATATGTTTGGTCTGATGAAGCTCCTAAGTGAAAGCGCTTACCATTGTCAAATAAACCTGTGTTTTAAACAGACTTTTATTTTGGATTCATGGACTTTTTACATGCTGCTGTTGTGGATATAAATGACTTTTTAGCCTTGGTTGCTCCGCAGTCCGGTTATCATATATGTTATTATTTAGTGACTTCAGTCCTCTGTGATTTGCCACAAAACTACAAATTTTATGAGAAACAGACCAAACCTATGAGGCTAAATCTGGACACTTCAGAGGGATGTTACACACACACACACACACACACACACACACACACACACACACACACACACACACACGTCTACCTTTCCTCACACACACACACACACACACACACACACACACACACACACACACACTTACTTTATCTCTGCTAACACACACACACACACACACACACACACACACACACACATATGCCTACCTTTCCTCTACTCTCTCTCTCACACACACACACACACACACACACACACACACACACACACACACACACACACACACACACCAATACATACACACACATACTCTCTCACACAGCAATACACACACACAAACACAGCTTCTCTCTCATATAGCAATCCACACACATTATCTCTCATACAAGCAGAATGGCTAGTCTAAATTACATGCACACATGGACTTTCTCTTCTACACAGGAACAAACAGAACTGCTAGTTTAAATTATACACACACACTTACTTTCTCTACAAACAGAACAGCTAACTTAAATTCCACTCGCAAGTGTAGAATGGGTTTACATCTGCAGTGGTGTACGTCCATATGATGCACACGTGGTCATCCTTAAAGGAGGAGATGCCACCACCATGGTGTTAAGTATTTTTTATTTATTTTTTTTATGTTGAAGCCTTCTGGCCAAACAGGACCCACACTTTGGGAACCTGAATGGCATTAGATGGAAGTTTGGCACGATCAGAGTGTCTTCCTAGCCTTTGGCAGCAGCAGTGGGTAAACTGCAGAGCTGTCTCTTTCCCTCTCTCTAATACAACTGAATCCTGAACCAGGCAGTCATCCAGATGCAAGTAAATGTGAAAGCCGTTGGTTCTGCCATTGGGGAATTACTGGAGCCGGGCACTTTGATTTATCAACTGCCACAAGGACAGTTTTAAAGTGCAAGTAAACTAGGAGACAGCACCACCTGCTTTAAATATCATGTTCTGCCTATCTTCCTTGACTATGGGTATGCATAGATTGGCATTTTTTGGACAGAGTAACCATGAGGGCTTGAAGTAGAGGACAGGCAGTATGGCTTGTAAAACTAGCATTTTGAATTTGGGTATTTTAACTCATTAAGCATTTAAAAGTACAAGATTGGCCTCACTGGGCAGTCTTGACAAATTTTCTCTCTCTTCCTGTTCTTGTACCTCCTATATAACCCCCTTTTTTCAGAATCTGTGTAGAAGTGTGGACTTGATAACGTGCCTTTGGGTGTCTAGGTACTTAAGGAAAACCAGAAAAGCTTGGTCTTTTTAAAAACCTGAGTCTGGTAATTGTCTCAAGTGTTCCCATGTGATTTTCTCCCACTCTTTTAGAAACAGTCCCAAATAAACTCCAATTTTTTAGGAGAGGATGGGTAGTAGAAGTGGGTTTGGGGAGGGAAGAGCCCTGTCAAACCATAGTTCTCCTACACCGTCTCAGTCTTGTGGATCCCATATTTGCCCTTTTGATCAGCTTGCCTTCTACTCTGGAAATTGCCTTTCTTCCCCTTTGGCTACCTATCTCCTCATTCTCCAAGTGGAACTGCCAGCTCTTAGTAGTTTAGTTTTGACTAGTTTTCAGGGGGGTGAAACAGATGTTGCACAGAATTACTGTCTTCCCAATACCTGTCCAGATGAGGACCAAATTGCAGATTTTCTAATGAGGATCTGAGTTGTGCTTTTTCATGATCTGACAGGGACTGCGCCTTCAGCCAGGCATGTCACCTGATAACTGGACCTTTTTACTGCCACCCCACAAGATGAATCATCTACTGCATCACAGCCACACTTCAGACTGTGCTTGCTAACCCAATAAAGTGCTAGATTTATGCAGCTGCATTTATGATTTGTTATCTACCTCCTCAACCTTGTTGTTCAGTTGGGACAGGACAGTTTACTGTAACTATCACATATGTTTAACAATTCAAAGTCCTGAAGGACAAAGTGGTGGAAATACAGGCTCACATCTCAAAGCAGTCAAGTACTTTACTTCCCCTGACATTGGGAACAGGATCCTTGGTTGAAGGAATCCATAGACACCACAAGCAGATTAGCAACTGAATAACTGTACAAGTACTTACATGAATCCATAACTCTGTACAAATGACTGAGCTTCTTGGAAGCTAGGGATTAGGAAGGGTGGCCATGATGTACTACTAAATGCAATATCCAGAGTTTTGAACAGTAGAAAAACAGCCAAGGGTTTTGGCTCTCCATTCTGGGTATCAGAACAATCATTAGATTCATATTTTAAGAAATCCTTTATCCTATTAAGGGTGTCTTGCAAATAAAAACTCCTCTTGTGAGGAGGGAGAGGACAGGATGTCTTCAATGCCTTCCTCAAAAAAAGAGGGGAGAAAATATGGTCTACACAGATCAGTTTATCCGTCTGCATTTCAGAGGTATCCCCCTCTTTCTTTTTAAGGTAAGAACCCCTGACATTGTTGACTACTGTAATGGTGCCTGAAGTTTTTTGATGGAAAACTGCAAAGTCCTGAGTCAGCTTTATCAGATCTTGAGAAAGAGCCTGGGAGGGGAGGAGTGCCACACAGTTCAGGCTGAGAAAAACTGGTCTGTCAGAGAAATGGTTGCCTTGGCCCCAGTTTGGCAGTGGTGGCTTTGAGCAGTCCAGTCGCAAATGGGTACTGATAGTTTTTATTCAGTACTGCAGATGACCTTATGTAGCAGATCCATCAGAATACCACTCGTCTTTGATTATCAAGATATGGGTGACAGAATCAGAAACCCACACAGAGGTATCCATACTGCCTGACTGATGCAGAATTTCAGCTTGGGAGAAAGTGACATTGAGTGCATGATAACGTCCTAGGGTACACTGCCACAGTCCTTAGCCAAGAAGGAATCAAAGTCAGGGGGTGCAAAGCTGTCTCAATGAACGCAATTTTCTCAGAGCCTACAGTGACCTTTGGACCCAACAGGTATGTCATTAACCTCTCAGGAATCCTCATATCTTGGGGGCTGCTCTTTTTATTTTATTGCTGATGCTATGGTGGCACTGGCAGGGCATGCAAACATTTCTAATTCATAAAGTCCAGGACTGATTTGGCTCTCCCATTAATAGCAATCTGTCTGAACACAACACAATGGGGACAGGAGGGGACAATGTGTCTCTTCCCTAAGCAGAAAAAAATACTGACTGTGAAGCAAACTACCACTAATGACATTTATAACCAGATAATGTACAGAATGGGGTATCAAGATCTAGCCAGAAGACATCATAATTTAGAATACACATTTCTCTTACAGATATAAATCAATATCACATGTGGAAAACATTTGTGTATCTTGGAAGCATAGTTACTCAATCAGGGAAATGTATACGGAGGATAATAGCGCTGCCACATCAAGCCCCACTGACGTAAGGTCAAACTCTTACAGCCTTTCCTAGAAAGGGTCTGTAGGAAAACCCTATCAAAGGTCAAGATAAGCAATTTAAATATTAGCTAATCCAGCAATATAAGCAAATTCACAGAGGTGGGAGTACACAGCATGGCCAAATTAAATGAGAAAGAAAGTGCGCTGGTAGATAAGATTTCTAAATACAGCAAAAACGGGGAACAAAGAAGGAAATAAAAGTTCTTTGGAAGGGAGACTGACTTTTCAAGCCAAGCCAATGAAAGATGATGATGGACGTGATATGGTGTGTGTTAAACTATCAACAAAGTTCAAAGTGGGATAACCTCTGAAAAGAAATTTACTGCAAACCTTGAAAATGAGACATTTTGCTTATAACCCCCTGATCACAAAAACACTATCGGATAGTATTCCACCACAAACAACAGCAGGTTTGGTCATACAAATTAAAAATAGATAACATCCATCGGGATTTTAAATGCCTTTAGTGATTACTATAGAAATCTATACAGGAGGAAGCTTGCGTGATGTATAGATTGCAGAAGTGCAGCACATTTTTAAAGGTTTAGAATTATAGCAGTTAACACAAACACAGTGAAAACCTTTAATTGCACCAGTCACAGAGCAGGAACTAAAGACATGATTAAGGGAAAGCTCAAAGATTGAGTTTGAGGAGAGCTATATAAAGATATGGGAGAAGATTTCCTCAAGGAAACACTAGCTAACACCACTCAAGAGAATATGATTACTCCCAATAGTTGGAAGATGGCTTTAATCTCTGTAATTCCTTAACATGGCAAGGACTCCCCTAGAGATTTCATCTTATAGGCCAGTCTCGGTCCTCAATGCTGGCTATAAACTCTTCATAACTACAACAGCCAAAAGTATGGCCCTCTTGGCTACCAGGCATTATTCATAATTATCAATCAGGCTTCATTTAAGGAAGAATGATGTGTGACAACACAATTAATATTGTGCTTTTAATGGAGGGTGTCTACTTAGAACCTAACCCATTATTTGTTCTGATTTTAGAGGCTGAGATAGTGTTTGATTAAACTTTATTTACCATTCTCTCAAAGAAAATGTGGATTTCCAGACATTTTAATTATACAATAGGAGCTCTCTACTGGGCGCATGTGCAAAGGCCAAACTACGGGATGTTTAGAGTTTTTTTATATTGACAGGGGTACAAGGAAAGGATGTCCCCTCTCACCAGTCTTGTTTGCTTTATATTGGGAGCCACTGACATGTAAACTAGAGCTAGATTATATGGCAGGGTGCAAAGCATTTAGGGAATACCTACCATATGTCCCTTTACTTAACTGAAATTAGTATATCCTGGGAATCCTGAGAAGCAGCCGACGCCATCAGTGATGACAGAAAAAAGTATATGGGGATCTATCAGGATATAAATTAAATTAAAACATGTGCTTTATTAGTAAACCACCATACACAGTATACCATTTTTTCCTTATTATGGAATCACGGTGTCCTAAAGTTTTTTTGGCAAAACTATGACAACCATGCCTGAAAACAAACAGTTTATGCACGCACAACTAGAAAGTACCTGCTCCAGATTTATATAGACCTGGAGATACCCACTCTTAGACTTCAAGAAAAAGATACAGACACTTGAGGTGTACATATTACCACCACATATTGCATGTATCACAAGCAATCCCTTTCCCACCCTTAGCAGGCCATATTAAAGAGCTGAGGAAAGATCTCAATTTTAATTTGGGCTTCTAAACCACGTACTACTTCTTTGTGTTGCTTGGTCTTCCTTAAATAGGCTTACAGGCTTGGGTGTTCCAACTCTGGAAACCTAAATGAAAGTAGCAGCTTTTAAATATTTTTATAATTTAAACAGAACATACTATGATGCAGCCTGAAAAAGCATAGTGCTAAAAAAGGTAGCTGGAATACTTTGACTCTACTCTAGGATTGGTACACAGAGTCAAAATTTGAGTAAGCTCAAAATAATAGATTACCTAATTAGCACATACTGATCTCAAGTGAAAAGGAGTTTGTTAATGGGATGTCAGGAAACAACATAAATATAATTTGCCTCCAACTGGAATACAAAACACATTAATTAGTTAAGAGAGAACCAAACACTGGGAACAAATGATAATTCAGATGGGGCAAAGATCTGGAATATTGCTAAAGCAGAATTCACCCTTAAGTGAACTAAAGTATCATGAGCTAGTGTTCCATCACAAGAAATTAAATTTTTTTCTAAAATGGTGGAAATAAAAAGGCCAACGCTTTTAGAGTTGATAACCATGGTTGGAAGAGATAACCTATTCGACTAACATTTAATTAGTAAACTATATCATGTCTTAAAAGGCCAATAAGCATGACTATCAGATAAATCGTGCAGAGCTTGGATCTGTACATCAGAATACCTCACATAAACTTGGATCAAATACTTTAGTGCTATTGGTATGTCATGATTTCCAGAAGGCAAGCTGTGTACTTTTGGTGGCAATGTTCATGCAAGGTCTTTTACACTCCACTTAAATTATACAGAATGGACTCCAGTGCAAGCCGTATTTGTTGGAGTTGTGACAAGATGGCAAAAAAGGAATGGAAGCATATAGTTAAAGGCTGCCCAGGCCTTAACCAGTTTGAGAAATATACTCAATTGGTCTACACTCTTTGGTCTCATAAAATGATACACACACCTTATCTCTCACACAGTAACACACACACACACACACACACACACACACACACACACACACACACACACACACACACACACACATACACACACACACACACACTTAAATTCCATATGCACACACTTTCTCATACAGAAGCGAATGGTTTAAATTACACACAGACACACCTACACTTACCTTCTTCCCTCAAACGAACGGCCACATGCATGCACACACACGCACTCTTACCTTCTCTCTTATTGGAACTGCTAGCTTAAATTCCATGCCCGAGTATTACATGTATTTACATCCACATTGGGGTGCATGCATGCACGGTCCTCCATACAGGAGAAGACACTTGTATTGCAGAGTGAAGAAGTTTTTTTTTTTTTTTTTGTTGAAGCCTCCTGGCCAACCTGGACCTGTAAATGTGGGAGGGTGCTCTCTTCCCCTCGTCCTATGGTTTTGCTGCCTTTCCTAAAAGCTTTTTCTTTTTTTCTCTGACACCAGGTTTTGTGGGTTAACAAAAAGGGGGAGGCATGCGTCCCTGCACCAAGGCCTAAATCTGCCATTGACTCATGTGATATGTGTCTCTGCCAATCCCACAAATACATTTGTATTGCACTAATTATGTTTTGTAGCACAAAGTCAATCATACCAATGAAGTCAAGTTACTGAGTATCAGTCAGGTAAGCTCAGTCTATTTATGACATAACACAGTTGTGATCCATAGGCTGGATGTGTAAAACCACAGCTTCAAGAATGCATTTTTATATATACCATGTAGGTTTGTACATACTGAGTGGCACTGAATCGAGAGAGATATGGCGACAGTTGATGTGACATCCTAACATCATGAAGAGAACTGGAAAAGGGGACAGATGATGAAAGCAACTGCCTTTAAAAAGTATACAAGCCTTAAATAAGATATATTTAAATAAATTTTACCTAGAACCAATGAAGTTCACTTACCTGTAGCCATGTGCTTCGCTCCTAACCTGTATTTTACAAAGATAAAACTATGACTCTTCCTAGTGCACCTGCACCCCAATGATTTCCATGTATGGGTTGCACAGTATTGCAGATAGTACCATTAACACATTGCCTTTTTCTTTGGGAATACAGTCTGTGATAGCCTCTCCAGAATCAGTACATTTCAGTGCTTCAAACATTCAAGCTCTACTGCCATATCATGCCTTTGTGACACTGTATATTAAGTGTCACTTCACACTATCTTAAACATCACACACAGACCAGTCTTGTTATAATGTATGAGACCTAGTACTGACTGATTACTTGCTCCTGGCAGTCAGTATCAGGGTAACTGTCTATAATAAACTCAAACTTGAACTCTGTCTTGAATAATCATTTACATTCCAGTATTCAGCTGAGACAAAATTCCTTTTTTGTCATAATGTGGTTTATTTTTTAAACAAGAAACATCTTTACTAAGTTATCACTTATGGCATAGACAATCATACATTTAGATAAATGAAAACAAACTATATTAACATAATTTTAATTGCAAACATTATACATCACTTATAATTTATCCAGTCACAGTCAATCAAACATTACATAGCACATTCAAATTCTGCCTTCTTTTAAACTTCATTTCTCCTCTCCATGTATTGTTCCCACAATTCCCCATTTTTTATGTAATTTGCTCCTATCCTTTTCTAAAGATCCCATTTCCAGTTGTTTATCGCTGTTACTATATTCACTACTTCTAGTACAGTTGGTTTAGACTTTGATTTCCATTTTCTAATAACTGATTTTTTTGGCAGCCACCATAATTAGACTCAGCAAGCCGTTACTATGTCTAGGCAATTCCATTTCTGTATCATAGCTCAAAAAATAATTTCTTTAGTTATATCAGTTTGCTCACCCAGTATTTCTGATGCAGTACTCTGCAGAGAAATTCCAAAGTCTGCCAACTCATTACCTACCAAGTAAAACACAAAATGCCTTTACATCTATAGAAAGCTAGTTAAATCAAGTGCACCTTCTACTTAATCCTCAAAAAATTTAAACTTGTTCTATTCTTAACTAAACCAGTCTTACAAGACTTCAACATATATTGACAAGACAGCACAAAAATTGAAATAGTAACACATGCCAAACTATTAGGCATTACAATAGATAACAGACTTCCCTTTGAAGAACACATACTTAGTGCAATTAAAAAAAAAACACGTTAAACTTGGCAGACTCTACAGACACAAACTTTACATGGATAGGTCCACCAAAAAGACACTTGCCAATAACCTCCTACTCCCATCTCTCTTGTATGGGCCCCCCATTTTCACCAATCTCCATCAGTCTCTTAAAAATAAACTCCATTCATGGTACCATAAAAAGTGCCAGATTTGCAACTGGCTTACCTTTCTGATCTCACTACTGTCAAGCCCTTAAAGAATTAAAATGGCTTGAATTCCAATACTGCCTCGATTCCACCCAACTAACTCTAGCTCATAAAATAACATACAAACCAGACAGCTGGCCTGCCCTACAGCACATTCTACAACCATATTCCCAATGTCATAATCTGCAACCAAGTAATAAACAACTTTTAACCACTATCAAACCTAACAAAGAGTCAGTCAAAACCTTTACTCCAGTGCCACTGCTAGGAAATGGAATGCCCTTCACTCAGATATCACCCTTTTAGACTCATTAAAGCTTCAAACTATCTAGGGTGGCCACGGTGGTGCAGCAGTTAGCATTGCTGCCTCACAGCAAGAGGTTCTCGGGTTTGATCCTCAGCTGGGATGACTTCTGTGTGGAGTCTGTATGTCCTCCCTGTGGTCATGTGGGTTTCCTCCGGGTGCTCCGGTGTCCTCCCACATCCCAAAGACATGCTGTAGGTGGATTGGATACTCTAAATTGGCCTTAGGTGTGCATGTGTGTGCCTTCCATGGAAGGTTGGGTGCCGGGCGGGCAACTCAACACCATAAAAACTTTACTGCCAATCATGAGCAGACAGGTGATCCGCTGTGGTGAACCCTAACTGGGAAAAGCCAGAAGAAGAAAAGCATTCAAACTATCTCTCAAGAAATACCTCCTCAGCAATCAGATCTGTTCCTGTACCCAACATTACAGAGCACCATAAAGTATCATACATGTTTCTTTTCTTCCTATCCCCCTTACTTCTTTCTTTCACTCTCTCATCACACCATCCTCATCAATAAATAATGTACTTCCTATCTTTCTCTTTTCACTTTCAGCCACTATGCTAATAGAACTTCTTTTTATCCTCACCACTTTTCCTTTTATATTTCGTACTTTCTAAGATCCTCTTACTTTTTTCTCTTCCTGTCTACTGTTACAGCACTACTTCCCTCCTCATCTCAAGCTTTTTTCATTTCAACTGCTCCTATCTAAACTATCAATTCAAAACTGATCCTAACTAGGCTATCAGTTTCAAAACTTCTTTTGAACATACCTTGCTAAAGCATATGATAATTTGCCTAGTATATGTATTATATCATATGTATATAGAAACTGCATAAACTGTTGATATATGTATTTGTATATAATAACTCTGTTATTTCTATCAACTTATTTTGGTTAAAATTGTTTAATACCTTAACTATATCTGTTAGTAGTGGAGCTTTTCTCCCCAGGCCTCCACTGAAAATGGGTTCCTGACCCAGTGGACTTTCCCAGTCAACAAATGTCAATAAATAAATAAATTACACCCCCAGAAAATATGTTCCCAATTACCTCTTTCTTCCCCATCATACCTCCAACATTTGCTATCTACCTGAGGAAAAATTCTTTGCAGGGTACTTGGGGTATAAAATTATTTATGTAAACACTTCCAACCAGTGGCGTAGCTAGAGTTTGTGCTGCCTGGGGCTGTCTTTGAGTTTGCCACCCCTCCCCTTCACAAAAATCATAGTCAAATGGGCCCTCCTTCATACACAGCCCTCCACTCTGCAGGCATTCCAGTGTCCCATTACTTCATAATCCACAAAAACAGACACAAACTGGTAAAAATAAAAATAAAAAGAGATACGTGTTGTGGTGTTCTGTCTCCATTGTAACAATGGGGTTTGTGGGAAGTAATGTAGTTTAGTTCATTTTATTTGACTGCTAAGGTTGGGGTTTATTAATAATTTAATTGATTCATTTGTTTCTATGGCAAGTGATTTTTAATTAGAGCATGTGACTTTTAATATGCCCATTTACTGGTTGTGGAGGTTGATTTGGTTATTCTGAAGAAGTCCTGGTATAAAATGGATGAAAGCACTTAATATTATTAATAAATACTGTGCCTTTCTGGTCGGTCTCCTTTCTGTTTTTTATTTTTACCAGTTAGTGTCACATTACTTGGCTATTTCTCCCCATTTATCATAAACACTGCAATGTGCATACTACTTTATGCTTTACTTCTACAATGTTTATTTGGATTTCATTTAAAACTTTTATTTTAAATTTTATACCACAAACACTGATAGCCATCTTCTAAACAAAGCAATACAGTCTCACAATGAAATCAGACTTAGCATTAAAGCTTCTCTACCCTTGAAACTCACATTCATTGAAACAGCATTGAAACCCACATTCAAAGAAAATGCATCTGGCCAGTGGCAGATAAAGTTTGCCTTTTGGCTGTTTTCATATCATAGACCCTTTGTACACACATTTAGGACCATGCAAACATACATGTGATCTTTGATTCACCTTCCTGATTGTATTAAATTATATTCCTTGTACAATACAGTACACTTGTTAGAGCATGTGAAATTCTGTACTCTTGTGTATAGTGTTCTCCAGAATGCACTGTCTTTGTTATTTGTATATGAAGTTCTGGCTGCATATTCTTTTAAGATATTAAGATTTATGTATATCAGGTATATCAGCCTATACACAGACTATTTATTCTCTAAGATATTAAGATTTTATGTATATAAGTTCTCTTAACTATTGAAATAATCTTGAATTCATCATTTATTTGTATATTCTCAGTTTTGGTTTGGAAACTGAAGGGACAAGCACACTTAGTAAGCAGACGAATATAAAAAATAATCACGAATAAGGGCCACGGATCACCTGTCTACCTAACATAATTAGAATGAAGTACATATATCTTCTGATCAGTGGCGGCTCATGCCATCAGACTGCAGGACTGCAGCCCCCCCCCCCCCCTTCAGCTGTAGATTCAAGATTGGAACATTTCATTTTTAAAATAAAGAAAATATTTATAAATTAAATATTTAGTGGCTGTAACGTAGTGCTCTAAGCGAGTCCGACTGACTTGCAAAGTCCTGGAACTCGAACTGCGCTCGTCGAGTTCCGGGTTTTTTTTTTTTTTTTTTTATTAGTTTCTGTAAATCTGGACCGCTGAAAAGCAGTCCAGATTAAGGAGAGAGAAAGGCATCAGTGTGATGCCCAGAAATCTGTGCGGTTAACCGCACAGTGAAATGGAAGGGGGTCGGTCTGCACGTCCGCAGTCACATATGTGAAGTGGATGGCTGGATGGCTACTGATTGGTTCACGCTCTCTTCTTGAAAAAGAGAGCGATAAACAATCAGTAGTAGTAGCTCAGTACTTGGATTACTTGCTACGTGCTACCATTGCATTAGCATTCAGCTTTGTTTGCTTAGATTTTTTTTTGGCTTACACAGGTCGAGCAGAGAGAGGAAAGAGCTCCAATCCTTCCTAACTTCAGTTCATGATGGTCGGAGACGGACATAGTCAGTCACTGTTTTTTAAATCTGTTAAAAAAGTAACACTACACTTCTTAAACTGAGGTAGGTATCCGACTCCTAATGTCCACACTAAAAATGCAGCAACCACTTGCAGCTTTTAATTTCATCATTTGCAAACTATGTAGCTGTGATTTGGGGAAAATGTAGAAATTCCACTAGTAAATGCAAAGTGTGGAAAACAGTGCATAGAGTGTTTGTAGGAATCCAAAGTCTATGTTTATTTGTATGTGTTGAAAAAATATATTTTGCTGGTGTTTCTGAGAAAAATGTCTACAAATGTAGATTATGTAAAGTGAGATGTACAGAAGAAAAGTGTTCCACTATATATTTTTTTTGAGTTAGGCAGTTTTGAAGTCTGTGTCTGTAATGAAAATGATGACTACCTTGCATTTATTTAACTGCAGTAAAAGCAATGTTTAAAAGTGTTACTGAAGCCTGTCCATGCCCAGTGGTGTAAAATGCAACAGTGTGTCTGCACTGTGTTTATTGTTCTGTTCTTCTCCAAGGGAAGTTTATAACCTGTAAATGAACTGTGTATTGGAAAGAAAGAATCCAAATGATTCGTGACTTTTGCAGTGATTAAGAAAGTGAATTTTCATGGCTTTGTAATACATAGAGCACAATCGTAACAGGTCACTGAAGCAAATTTAGAGTTGCAGTATGGAGCCTTACAACAGCAAATATGTATACTGCTTATCTCAGGCAGGCTCTTCTTCAATTTGTGAATTGAGCTGTCTATGAAACAAGTAAAAAGTAAGTCTGCTAATACTTTCTGAAAATAACTGTTGTTTATTTTATACATCTAGCTGAGAGCTTTCATATGAAGTTAAGGAGTTCAGTTCTGTCTGCTACTTTGTTGAGATATTTAGAAAAATGTGAATATTATAACTATATTAATTAATATCATAAAAACAACAGTTAATATCTATTTACCTGCATTAGACAGAGGTCAAATATTAATGCAGTTGGGTATGCTATTGTGTAAGCTGTAAGATGAAATATTTTAAAACCTTGTACAAAGCATGGTTTTAGAATTATTGATGCAAATATGAACACGCAATATTTGACGCCTAGAAGCGTCAGTGGGAGTTAGCTGCGGATGCACCCAGAGGCGTCACTCAGATGTAATGAACATGTGAGATGTCAGTTGGCTGAATGACCATGGGAGCTAGCAGGCAAGAAGCATATAGAGACATTATTAAAAATCACACACTTCATTACTGTATAAAAATGTCTGATTTAAGAAATTTACTATTTAGCAGAAAGCTGTACTTAGAAAGCAGCATTGTATTATTAACATTTTTAAATAAGTACTTTTATAATAGAATGGATACAGTTTAGAATTTTGCTACACATTGAGGGTTTACTTTGTGTAAAATAAGGTGAAGAAATTGGTTATTATTTAATTAAAAAAACATTGAGCATATGGCAAGCTGTATTTCCAGAAGTTTTTGCTTCATAGTGATGCTCGCTCACCATTTATTTAATTCAGTGTAGTGCATACACCATCATGCCTTGTTACATACCTCACTCAGACAGGTGTTAATGAGCTGGCACTGTTTATGCAATTTGTCAACAAGGTAGGTGTGCTGATGTAAAAGTCTGACTATGACTCAGCACATGCAGATGAATATATGTATGTATGCAATTTTATTTACACAGCTATTACTAAGAGCATTTAAGTTGATTAAAACATGCATAAAGCTCCTCATTTAAAAATCTTTCCTGAAATGTTCTAGGGAAAGAAGGGGTAAATTAAAAATAAACTATAAGAGTATAGCAGGTAGCACATCCCCTGCCAGTTTGAGAATCTAAGTTATGCTTTAGTAGTGACAGGTTGCTTTGAACTATGGCTAAGAAGTCTTATTTTACAAGACAAACTGCAAGTTTTCTGAGGCAGTATTAATGAAGCTGGGGTCATTTCCTGCACAGATATAGAGTTCATACAGCACTTTTAACAATCAGGCAAACAACCTGTCTTGCAATTCATTGTCATTGGCAACTGTACATCTATTGTCTCCATAATATCATGCATTTTCAGATAGCTTTGGAATTAATACATGACATTCAGGTAATTTATACTTTTTTGGAGTTAATTTTCCAGTAAAAGACATTTTTCCAGATTGTTGTTGAAACCATACGTTTGTTGTGCATAGAACCTGGGTGCACTGCTGTAGATTATTCTGAGTATTTTGCTTTTTTATGATTGTTATGCAACCAGACCGATTTTATATATATATATATATATTACATCATGGCAATATGAGAATATTATTGTGGAGACTGCTTGAAGACTTGAATGAGATCATCATCTGACATTCTATATGAATGGAAATGACTTACTAACATCTGTATTACACTGCATGTAAGACAATTAAAACTGGTTATGACAAGACTGATTTTAAATGTTTTATTTCCATATGTGTATATAATGCCCCAGTCAATTTATACTGGTGGCCAGAGAGAACTCAGGATACATACTTCTAGTGGTGGTTAGAGAATACCTCAGGCTTGAACCCTGTAACTTGGGTACAGGTAACAAGAGCCTGAATTCCCTACCCACCACCATTTGTGAAACCTTTGCAGATTTTTTCCTCAAATTTTGTTCTGTTCCTCATAAAATTTGTGGTTTCTGAATTTTTAATTCCTTAAATAGTTGATGGTGCAGTGGTAGCATTGTTGCCTCACAGCTAGAGGTTGTCTGGTTGGATTCTTGGCTGGGGTGCCTTCTGTGTGGTGTCTGCATGTTCTCCCTGTGTTTGTGTGGGTTTGCTCTGGTGTCCTCCCATGTTAGAAAGACATGTGTCTGCAGCATTTCTCCCTGGGCCTCTGCTGAAAATTAGCTTTTGTTCCAAGTCAGACTTTCCTGGTTAACAGATGTTAAATAAATAAAATTGACAGGCATTTGAATTTCAGACTTCATATTCTTCAGAAAGTACATGGTAACACAAAACCTTTTATTTTAGCAATTTTCTAAGTTTACAAGATGAATATTTGAAATGTGTCCCTATTTTTCGGACTGTATTCCCCCATTATTGGCTTTGTCCAGGTTTTTTTGTGCTAAGGTTGAGAGCTATGGTGAGAACTGAATTCACTAAATGGTAGCCATTTATGTTTCAGTCTTCCACTCTTTCACAAAACAGCTGATTTGGCCTAGTGGTATGTTGCTCTAACTGTTTTGCACAGGGTCCTCGGTTGAAGACTTGGTAGTGAAATGTATGATGGTAACACAGGATTTTATTCTAGCAACTTTCCAATGTTATACAAGCAATGTTTAAAATGTGTCCCTGTTCTTTGGGCTTTTGTCCCCCCACCCAATAAATTTTGGCTTTTTCTGGATTTCTTGTGCTGCGAAGTTGAGAGATACAGCTGAGTGTCAAGTAAATTTTACAAGGAGCTGAGAGCTGCAGGGGAAGAGAAGTGTAGTGCTGCTTATGCTGTGTCTGCTTGCATTGTTAATAGCACAACAGGTAGTGTACTTACTTTTGATGTAAAAGGCTGTGGGTTCTACTCCCACAGGGGGTGGATGCTGCCATACTGAGAAAATGTCCTCTTTGGTGAAGATACCTAGTAACTATGAACCTGTTATCAGTTTGCCATCCATTCCCTATTGCAATATTACTAGCTTATCATGTTTTTAATGTAACATAGGCAATGTATTCCTCAAGGACAACAGGCAGTTTATGTGTAGATGAAACAATGAAATATAAAGTTGCTTGCTAGCAGCAACATCTTCATTAGTTACAGATCTCTTTAATGTGGAATTATTTAGATGACTTTTACTTCTGCAGAGATTGTGCATATTTACTGATACTGGTGGATTGTAGAAGTTTGAGTGGACTTTTATGATGGAAATGTTCTCAGTTGGGCAGTTTTGTCATTATTGGTGCATTCATTTTGTTTCATTGTTTACTGGAAAATGTTTAAAACAATTAATTAAAAACACCCTCTAACAACTGTACAGTATTATACAAGGAATATAATTTAATAAATCAGGAAGGTGTATCACAAAACACATGTATGTTTTGTGTGCAAGGGGCCTAACATTTGAAAACAGCCCAAAGTTAATCTTTATACTAGCCAAATGTATTTCTTTGAATGTGAATTTCAATGCTGTTTCAATGAATGTGAGTTTCAAGGGCAGAGAAGTATTAATGCTAAGTCTATTTTCATTGTGAGACTGCATTGCTTTGTTTAGCATATGTCTTAGTGTTTCTGTTGTAAAATGCAAAATAAAACTTTCAAATGAAATCCAAATCATTGTAGAAGTAAAGCAGTATGCACATTACAGTGTTTATGGTAAATGGGGGAAATAGTCAAGTAATGGGACATTGGAATGGCTGCAGGTGGGGATGCTCCATTCAACCATGATTTTGTGAGGGAGAAGGGCAGCAAACTCAAAGACAGCCCCGGCTAAATTATACCTCTCAACTGTCCAGATTCTTACAGAATGAACTGATTTTTGCTTCTTATTTTCGGTTTGCTCCTCATAAAATGTGTGGTTTTCTGGCAAATCATTTAGGAATTAAGTCACTAAATAATGACAGACATTGAGTTTCAGACTTCATAACCTTCAGAAAAATGCATGCTAAAGCAAAACCTGTTATTCTATCAACTAGGTTTATACAAGAGCAATTTCTAGTACTGTTTGTATGTTCCCCCAATATATTTGGCCATGTCAGATTTCCTGCATTAACAGGTTAAGAGGTACATGCAAATAAATTGCTTTATAGAATTAGGCATATCCAAACCTCTCAACTGTCCCCGATTTTGGCTCAAAATGTTGCTCTCCCTCTAATAATCCCTCTGCAAAATGGCAATTTTGGAAGAAAATGTGGAGGGTTTACTATTGATAAATAACTGTAATAATCAGAGTTATAGATTACTTTTATTTCAGAAATGCACGTAGATTCATTTATTTTGTCAGCTGCTCAAGTTAACAGTACTACTAATAATAAAGTGTTCCTTCTTTGACAGTTTCCCAGCTGTATTGTGTGGCTATTTTTTGCATCACAATTTTTGGTCCATTTTTCATAAAGTTGTGGTTTTCTGGCAAATTAGTGGCAAATCATTAAAGATTGAAGTTAGAAAATAATGGCAGACATTTGAGTTTCAGATTTAATACCCTTCAGAAAATTCATACTAATGCAAGACCTGCTATTCTATTAGAAAGTTGATAAGAGCAATATCTAAATATTCTTATTTTGGGGGCTTTGTCCACTTCTATGTATGTCCAGATTTCTTGCTCTGAGGTTGAGAGGTATGACAAATGTGTCAGGGCCATCACAGTCAGCCAGAGACATTTCAAATTGTGACATATTTGTTGCACCCCACTCCCCCATGTAGTGACTCTGGATGTGTTGAAGCAAGGCAAGGCAGTTATGCAGTGTGTAGATGTGCAGCGTATCCCCCCATCCAAAGAAGACAAGTACTACAGTGGCTTTTCATCTGTCCTTGCTTGATTTTGCAGAATGTTCTGGTTTTCTGTCATATTTTTATACTGTTGATTTATGCTTCTTATTATTCAGAAAGTGCCTGTTGCTCTGTGTTTAAGAAGCAATGCTTTAATAACCATCAGGTAAGCTTGTCTGAGATCGTAAGTTGCAAGTAAGCTCTAATAAGCATACTGTTAAAGAATTACCAACACTGAAAGCCTTTTTGTTGTTGCCATGCAGAGAATACTTACATAACTAGATAACATATAAGCCTTGGGTATTGAAATGCATATGACAGTATTTGTAATAAAGGACAGGATTATAGTATTTTAAGAAGCTCATTACCTTTGTTGGAGATTTTCAGTCATCTTTGCAGGCTTTACCAGTAAACTAAACAGAATGCTAATCTATCATGTGTGGTCCATAACCTGTGCAGTAATCCTTTATGCAATTTATATTGAGCTTGTTTCTTGTTTGCTGTTCATTTTTAACTTTCATCATGTTTTCCCTATGAAACAAGTAGATAATTGTTGTCAGGCAGCAGGACTTTTTTGGATAAGAAACATTTTTACATGTGGGGGTATCACAGAGATTGCTACTTTCAGCATGTTACTTGGTACATTTATAAAGCTGAATATAAATGATAATTAGAACTGCAGTGCAAGGAGAAGTGGTTTGAGTTGAGTGCTGCTTGTTTTTCTTATACTTGATTTTGACTGACATTCCAGTAATGTATTTAAAAAGTAATTTATTTTTTCATGCCTCACAACCTTTTTGTTTCCATCTAGATACTAAGTAAGCTGCCATGCAGCCAATGCACTGAAATATTATTTTTCTTCTATTTTGTCTTGATTGGACTCTCATAATGAGAGTTTGGCACCCAGGGCAGCTTATTTAAAGTTCCAGTTTTTGTGGTTTTGAGCATAGCTCCTCCCCTTTCTAGTTGGGCACACCCCTTTTAATTGGCCCCACCCATTCAGCTGTCTCCTGCAGCCCCCTTTGATTTGAAGTCACCAGCCGATGCTACTTTTGATAACATATACTTCGAAACATGCCCTTCCCAACTCTGTCTAGCTGTGTTTTCACATTGTGTTAATGATTTAGTTGATCTGTACATGACACATCAGATAGACATGTCTTCATTTCACTCTACAATATTTCTTTATGTGGGATTTGGATGTGCAAATATATCTGTGATTTTAGCTGTCTTTTTGCTAGAATGTCTGACTGAAGAAATGGTACAAAACTGTGTTTTGAGTTTAGTGTGCTATGAGCCAGGTTATGGATGGAAAGGATCCTCAGAGCATTCCATTTGTCTGCCTAACAAACAAACAAATAGATAAACTAATATTGGATGATAAGCCAGTCCATCACAAGACTAGAATGAAATACATTTATTTATTCATTCACCTTTGTTTAATAGGAACATCCAACTGGGCAAAGTCTCTTTTCACTGCAGGCCTGGGGAGAAAAACTCCACACTCTGCAATGATGTGCAGAAATAGCATGAGTTACATTTTTTAGTAAACAAGCAGACAAATAAACAAGGAAAACACATGTACCATGTAGATGCTTAAGATGGAAAGCCTCTGTCTCGTAAAAAGATTCAAACTAAAACTGTCTTTGGGCAGGTAGGTAAAAGAAAGCTTGACTGTTGTTTCTACACTCTGCTGTTTCTTGGGAACAATGCCAGTTTGGCATTTCAGATAAATAAGAGTTTTAAACTCTTAGACTGTTTAGGAAAAAATACACGAAGGCTAAGAACATCTTGTTGGTCCTTTTTCTGCGATCAAGCCCGCAAATATACAACATGCAGAGAGAAGAGTAGTTTGAAAGTACCTTCTGTAGTGCAAGTCTTTATTTATCATACAATAGCTTTTGGGGGTTTTCTGACAGCAAGAGAGCACACCATCACCTAAAGGTATCAGTGCATCAGCCACAAAAACATTATAGAGTTTTAGTTACAGTTGACTCAGCAAATACCCACAAGACAAGATATGTGTATGTGCAGTCAAACAAGCATGTAACTGTCACTCATGCCCTAAAAGAGAAGCAGATAAATTTTCAGAGAGATTTCAACCATTAAGTAACACAGTTGATAACCACAATCAGTTTTTCTGTAATTACTTATCTGTTTAGTAACAATGAAATGCAGGATCACACAGAATGCTCAAAGCATTCAAGTTAGTAAATGATTAGCATGGCAGACAAGAGATGGCAGAGTCTGGTGCTAATGGTAGCACACAAAGGCACTTTTAAACCAATTTTCATCACTAGCTGATACAGGAAGGCTTATATAATATAAAGATTTTAAATTCAATACATAGCCTCTTAGCACTAAAGTAAGTAAACACAACAATCACTTGGCTAGGTAAAGCAAGTAAACATCCACTCAGAGTTGGAGCTGCTGCTTCATAAATAAATAAATAAATAAATAAATAAATATGATGAGCTGCTCAAAATATCTGCTAACTTGCTGCATAATATCTTACTTGCAGTTGAATAATCCACTATAATATATCATAGGTTCATAGGTTCATAGGTAAGTACTAGGCTATCTGCCCATGGGCATTTATAAGCCTAGCCACAGAGTGATGGCTTTCGCCTCCCCATTAGATTAGTAACCTGGGCCACTGTCAACAGGGCTCCTGAAGTGATCCCAGGGTAGAACTTACGATTACCCATCCACTCATCAAGATTTCTCTTGAAGAGGGTCAGAGAGGAGCTCTGTCGAATATGGATTGGGATTCTATTCCAGAGTGAGGGGAGTCACTGGGACAGGAATCTATCCCTCCAGCATGTCCTGTTTATTGTTGTACATAGGTTCAAGTTGCTAGAACGAGTGGTTCTGAGGGATCTCGTTTTTTTGAGGTGAAGCATGTCCATTAGTTTAGGGTTTGACATGGCCCTATAGGTCAGGCACAGGTCACCTCTGAGCAGACGGTAAGCGACTGAAAAGAGCTGGAGCTTTTTTAGTCATGCTTCATAGGGTAATTGTTTAAGGCCCTTAATCCTCTTAGTGAGGTACTTCTGTGGTCTTTCTAGTTGTTGCAGGTGTCTAGTGAGGTACATCCCAAATGGGGCATTGTACTCTATTATGGGCCTAATGATTGAGGAGTAAAGGGGCACAATCACCTCCTTGGATCTGGATGAGAAACCCTTTGTGATCAGGTGTGCCACATAGAAGGATTTCCTGACAGTTTTGGATATGTGGTTATCAAAAGAGAGCATGCTATCTACTTGGGTACCCAGGTCCCTAATTACTTCTTCTGTACTTAGTGGATTCCCATCTATGTGGTAGTTTGTAGGTACTTTGTTTTTCCCAAATGGGATTACTATGCATTTTTTGGCATTTAGCTTGAGGCCGTGACTTTGACACCAGGTGTTTGTCTCTGTGAGACCCTTTTGCAGGATGTCTGTGTCAGCTGGAGAGTCAATTATTGCACCCAATTTACAGTCATCTGCGAACTTGGTTAGCCACAGTCCCTCCGCCTTTGCCTGTACTTCGGAGAAATATATACTGAACAGGAGGGGTCCCAGGACTGAGCCCTGTGGGACTCCGCCTGTGACTGGTTTAGAGTCAGACATGGCACCTGCCACTCTTACCGTGTGGGTTCTGTCTGAGAGCCAATTGGCAACCCATCTCGTGACATGGGGGGGGTTGATACTTAAGCTGGTGAGTTTGTCTATGATTCCTGAGTGTGGGATGGTGTCGAACACCTTAGCGAGGTCCAGATATGCTGTGTGGACCACCTTCCCTTCATCTATGGCCTTGATGACTGTTTCGAAGAAGTCAACCAAGTTCAGGAGGCAAGATCTGCCTTTAACAAAGCTGAACTGGGTGGGGTCCAGTGTCTGGGGGTTCCCAATGTCCCTGTTAATGAGCTTCATGATAATGCATTCCATGGCTTTGCAGACCAAGCTAGTCAAGCTTATAGGGCGATAGTTCCCAGGGTCAGTTGTGGCACCACCTTTGTGGAGTGGAACGACTGTTGCTGTACGCCATTCTTTGGGTACATAGCCTGTAGAGAGACTGAGTTGGAATAGTGATTTGAGATTGGGGTTAGTTCATTTTGAAGCTCATGTAAGACACAACCTGGGATAGCATCTGGTCCAATTGATGCTGTGTTTTTGGCCTTTGCAAGGGCTGTCTTTACTTGTGTGTCTGAGATATCTGGAGCTCCACATTCTTCTGGGATGGGTGCTAGCCCCTTTGGTTGAGGGGGGGTGAAGTTTGCACTGAATTTGTCAGCCAGGATGTTGGCAATATCAGTTGGTTCAGTGTATTTATGGCCATTATGCACTAGCTCGGAGCATATCTGAGAGTTTGCCCCTAGACTCTTGACATAGTTAAAGAAGGCCTTGTGGCTATCCTTAGAGTCATTGGCTATTTTTCTTTCGAAGCTGGCCTTGGATGATTTAATGAGGGAGCGCAGTTTTTTACTGATGTTAATCAGAGATGCCTTCTTATTTTGGGATTTTGTTCTATCTTGCAGGAGTTTCCTCCTTCTGTTGTAAAGTTTATTTATGGTCAGGGTCCACCAGACTGGTTTCCTCTTTTTTGAGGAGTTGATCTTGGTTTTACTTGGGTTGGCTCAGTCCATGCATTCTTGAAGGTGTTCATAGAATGCACTTGTAAAGGATTCTGCCGATGGGTCATCATTTTCCATTTGATTGGGAGCTTTGAAACTTCCCACCTCAGTCTTGAGGAGTGTGAAGTTGGCTTTAGAGAAGTTTTTTACTTTGATTTCCTTGACTGGGGGGGGGGGGGTCGGGATGTGGATGTCCAGTATGATTAGTTTGTGACCTGATCTTACCAATGACAAGTTTACCTCAGGTGCGGAACATAGGTTCCCCATGTTGGTGATGACCAGGTCCAGTATGTTGTCACCTCTTGTGGGAGTGGTGACCAGCTGTTCAAGGGCGTTTGAGTTTATAAACTCAAGGAAGCATTGGGCTAGGGTGTTTGAGCTTGAGTAGTTTTCCCAGTCAATGTTTGGATAGTTGAAGTCACCCAGTAGCATGGTGTTGGGTAGAATCTTCATACTTTCTAATGTTCTCAGGAATGCTGCGTGAGGGTCGTGAGACAAGGGGGGAGATCTGTAGCAAGCTATAAATTGAACAGTCAATTTACCCGCTGTCATTTGCACTTGGATGGTATCAGATTCCGCGTGCTGTGCTACTAACCTGGAGGTGTGGGTGTTCTTGATGAATATGGACACACCCCCTCCTTTTGTGTTCCGGTCCTGGTTTTGGGACCTAAAGGTATGGTAGGAGTTATAGCCTGGTAGTGCTGGGGTGCTCTCTGGAGCCTTGAACCAGGTTTCTGTCACTGCACATACATCAATTTCTTCCATACTAAGATACTAACATATCCACTCTCAGCTCCTGACTGAGTAGACACGTAAACATCCAACATCAATCCACTCGGCTTCTGGAGTGTGCGGGCAAAGTAACGTTTGATGTTAAATATCTACAGTTGGACATGGACATCAACAGTCTGTGCGATAAGGCAGAGAGTTGATGTGAATGGACTGGAAATGTGCCGCCCAGGGATGGCCACCCTTCACCTCCCCCTAGCTACGCCACTGCTTCCAAGCAAAGATCCCACATCTTCTAGACATTGTTGCACATTTGGGAGACATACATATATTCCCAATTGTTTCTTTGTGAATTGCTTTTCCAATCTCTCTTCCCAATCCTTTCTAACCTCCTATGATTGATTCTTATAGTTATCATGCAATATTTTATAGGCTCTACTAACTATTCCTTTTTTTAACAGCAACTTCTGTTCTAAATACTAGTAACCAGAAGAAACCATTGTCAAAACCTCTTAGAGGAGCCAGAGAAATTTAATTAAACTCCTGGTAGGCAAAGTTACTAAAAAAGCATGCTCCAGTTACCACCACAAATATTGTATTAAGTGATTAAGCTGTTTCATTCCCAAAACAGAACTTCTTCAGAATCTAACCTCACTCACACATCACTTTCTTAAAAGGGCTTAAATTAAAGCCAAAACACTTTTTTTTTACATTGGAACACTGTAATGTTTTAAAATAAAGAATAAAGATAAAAAAAACATGTTTAACCCTTCAGAAAAAAATAATTAATATTAGTGACAAAAAATATTAAATGTGCAACCAAAAATCACCACATAAATCTTATAAACATACAGATTTCATTTTTAATACTGGGTGTATTGAGATCATATCATTTAAACCAGGTGGGTTAGTAGCATTTAACTGAAGATGCCATTTGAGTTCCTTATTTTCTATTATATTTTCCCAGTCACCACCTTTAAAATCAAGGGGTATTTTTTCTAAAATACCAAAAGTGTAATTACATAGTCCAGAAGAAGTTCCATTTTTGGGAATGAAACCAATTTTTCATTTAGTAAAATATTTGTGGTGGTAAATGGAACGTGTTTTTTTTAGTAACTTTGCCTAACAGGAGTTTATTTAAATTTCTCTGGCTCCTCTATGCAGTTTTAGTGATGGTTTCTTCTGTTTACTAAGTCCTGAACACCGTTCACTGTATTAGTTGTTCATGTACTAGATTCTACCAAAAACTCTACCGGTGCTGGTCTAGGATCATCCTATTTCTTTCTCTTTGCCTATGCTCTAACATCAGTCCTTGATAGGGAAGGCAATCTCTAGCCTGCAGTCCAATTAAATTCTTCACCTCTTCCCATTCTATTACCTTTCCCTCTCTAATTATTTGTTCCCAATACCTTGGTTCTTTTGCCAGTTTTCTCCAATAAATTTCAGCCCCTTGTTGCCTATTGTCAGTATCCCTAAACTGTAGGCATCCCTATCGGCAGAATCTCCTTTCTCCATTCCTATGTTGGCTTAGTTTTTAGAATACTTTCTGCTACTTTATGAATATACTATTCTGCATGGTTATTGTTATTCTCCTTAAAAATCTCCTTCCAAAATCGCAGTCTCTCCTATTTTCTTGAGCTCATCCCCAGTTTCATCATCATCTCTTTCCACTTTGAATTATAGGTTTCTACTTGTGCTATGTATAGGAGTCTTAATTGCATAGCTCAGAACACTCCTTCAAATCTGATAATCCCAAGCAGCCTTGTTTAATTGGAAGAATCAGCTTATTCCACTTGACTGTTGCCATCTTACCCCCAAATAAAATCATTCAGCTCTTTATTAATCGCTATCCACAACTTCCTCTCTGGTTGATAAAAATATGCCTGACCTGTGTATAAAAGTAACAGGACTATAATCATTTTAACTGTTTTTATCTTGCTATCAATATCCATATAACACAGCATCCAATTTCTCAGTTTTTATATCATCTTTTGTTTAGTCTCTTCCCACATATCCTTAGCTACCACACCAGAATCCATCTTATTCCATACTCCTAAGTATTTCATTTTATCATGTCCCCATATATATGGATATTGCTGAACAAAGTCGTGCGTGGGTACATAATTTACAGCTATTGCCTATGTTTTAGCTTCATTGATTTTGTATCCTGAAAAGACTTGAAACTGCCTCAAAATGTTCCACAACACTGAAATGTCCTTTTCTGGTTTTATCAGGTATAAAATAATATCATCTGCAAATAGAGCCAGATTTTCTATATCAATATAATATATATCAATTATATCCTTGAATTTCTGAGTTCCTTATTTTCTTTGTCAATGGTTCTAAATATAATGCAAATAACTGGTTCCCCTTCCCCCAAAAGAAATTCTCTGAGAGGAACCCACTCACTTTAATTTTTGCCTCCAATCACTCATATATCCTCCTACTCAACCATATATTTTTTCAGGCAATGCAAATGCTTCCATTGCCCTGCTCATAAACTCCCAGCTTACTCTATCAAATGCTTTCTCTGCATCAAGACCCACCAACTACAGTGGTATTTTCTTACATTCCGCTTCCCTCTGGATCATTATTGTTCTGTTAATGTTGTCAAATGTTTGACTCCCCTCCACAAAACCACACTGATCCATATCTATCAATTTTGGCCTCACTTTTGCCATTCTTTTAGCCACCATAGAAACTTTATAATCATGGTTCAGGATTGACATGGGCCTGTATTAAGCTGGCTCTGATGGGTCTTTACCCTCTTTAGGTATTACAGCCACCACCACTTTCTCCTAGGATGTTGGTGCTTGTCCTCCTCTTAAAATACTGTTAAACAAAACTTTCCAGATCTTTATCAGTTGTTTTCCCTCCTAACTTCCAAAGTTTCACAGGAATATCATCTCTTCCTGGGGACTTTCCAGTACATTGGTTATGCATCACCATTTTTATCTCATCTCCTCCTATCCTGTTAGTAATTGAACTTCGTCTACCTCTAAACATTTCCATTTGTGTCTTTTCTTGATTTCCATATTTCTCTGCTTTATACAGATTTTCATAAAATTTCCAAAATATTTCTAGTACCTCTACAGGGTCTCTTGTTATCTTCCTTGTTATAGGCTCCCTAAGTTTGGTGACAACCCTTTCTACTTTCTGTTGCCTGAGTTTTTGTGCTCTGGAGTTATTATCAAAAATAAATAGTTGCATAATAGCAGTCTTTCTAAACTCATGAATATTATCAAGGAAATCCCTTATTTTCTGTTTAGCAGTCTGTAATTGCTCCGCTTCATGTTCGGTGAGGTACCCCACCCCATTCTGCAATACTTTAACCTTTGTCAGGCCCTCTAAATAATTCTTGTTATTTTTTAACCATATCTCTCTTTCTTTTATTCCACTCCATTTTTAAATTCCACTTTAATTTTATCCCACTTCCTAGCTTTATTTTCAGAAGAAATTTTTGTTTTCTCTAATACGTCCTGGATAATTTCCACTACCCATTCCTTCTCTTTTCAACAGATAGGTGGGAAAGCATCAGTGTCTCATTTTTATTTCATTACCCTACATTTTTATTTTAGTTATTATTGGCATTTCATAAATATGTTTCTTGTTTAGAAAACAAACAAAGTACTACAATGTTACCATATTTGTTCCAGTGAAGGAGACAGAAGCAAAGCTGAAACAACTGAAAGCCTTCCTTGGTCGCTTGGTTATGGTCACTCTGCTGGGGCTGGGGTGACAGTGCTGTAGGAAGAGCAATGCATCTACCACCAGAACAGCTATTCTAGTATAAGGAGACAACCCTCTCAGTGACAGAGTTAAAGTGAAGAAAGACCAAACATGCCTTAAAACATTTCTACATAAAAACATTAAACCAATATTTAGTGAGGATGACACTGTGAAACACATTTTCTTCCTATTGCTGTCATTTGGACAACTATCCAGTCTACTGAGTCTTACTGTAAGCAGCAAACTGAGACCAAAACAGAACACAGGCCAAACTGGAGCAAAACCTTGCAATCAGCCAAAATGCAAAACATGTCTGATGATTTGCATCCCTACTATATGAACATAACAGCTACATAAAACAGAGTTTTTAAACTAGAGGGATATTTTTCACTTGCACTTATTAGAATGTGGTTTATTTAAACAAATACATAAAATATCCAGAAGGAGTAGTTGGCCTACCTACATTTCCCTGAGACTCAACTCTACGAGGTCCCTACTCGCCAAGTTAATTTCCCTGATACTAAGCTTATCAGTTATTTTTATGTTGTTATTTGCATAAGAAATCACTACTGATGCAGTTTATATGTGTGCAATGGTAATAATTCCCTTTTTTTTTTTTTTTTTTTTTTTTAGAGATTTTCTGTTCTTCATGTCTGAGCCACCATGGAGTTGGTATATAGAGACTCAAGGGGTGTGGACCCCTGCAAAAACACTTGCTTTTAATTTTATTCTGCAGCTTGAATTCTGACAGTTTAATTTGGGCAAGTTGATTCTTTGTTGAATTAAACATCTACAATACACAGGGAAAGTAAACCGGTTATACAGGAGTGACAGGTCAGAACTTCTCAGCCAGGATGGTATGCCCGCATACAGTTACTTGCAGAATGACTGACAAATCAGTGGGAGCAGTTTCCTCAGTGTGATAATTCTATGTCAGACATGTCAGTTATGGGTCTTCAAGGTCATTTTCACATAACTCTAGCAAGAAAGACAATGCAAGTAAAGCTTCCTTGATTCTTTGACAAGACGGTGTGTGATACGAATGTTAATCTGGCTTTCATTAGACATTAGAACACTTACAAATCTTCTTCCTCCACAGCAACAGCAAAGTATTGGGTACACTGAATGGTGACAAATCTAGACTATACTGAAAATGCATGATTTTATGACAGATTTAGACTGACTTGAAAATGATGACCTCCTGAGAAAGTTAATATATGAAAGGCTGCTTGGGTCTTTTGTAGTACCTGTTTTTATTCCATTTAAATAAAATGAATGATGTTAAATTATTGTTAAAATTTTAAATTTAATACTAGTAACCATAAACTTGACAGCCATATACTATTCAAAGGTGCCAGCTAGGACATAATGCTGACAGGTAACACATACGTACACTGATCACAGGACAGCTGCTCATTTCATTTTTCTTTCTTTTCCTTCTTTTCCTCGCTACCAGATGAAACACGGTTCTTTACAGTATACTAATTGCTCATAACATTTATTTTAAAGTTTACGTTAATATTGCAAGTCTATCCTGTTCATACATATTTATATTCCTTGTTTACAAGCAATCGCACATTCTAAATTGGCATCTTATTAACAGTCGTTTCTAATTTCATAACACAAACCGTGACCTTGATGCTAAATATTTTAACTAAAAATTTGTTTCACACAGATTTCATTCTAAAACTAATAAATTATGACTTTTATTTTCTTTCTCTGGCTTTAACTAATCTTCCAGCAGATCTCTATTACCTGGCAAAATAAACTACAGTAAATTGTCAGGCTAGATGACTTAATTGAGTGTTTCTCTTCTCTGCAAAATGATCACCGGTTCTCGTATTTTTGCAGAGGTCCATCACTTTAATAGCAGGGCAAGACCCCAGTCATCTAATTTTCAGAATAACAAATATATACACAGGTACACTACACAGGAATGTGAGAGTACCCCCACACACACACACACACACATACACACACACACACAGAGGTGTTATAGGTCTAAGCATATGAAATATGCAATAAGATTTTTTTCTCACACTGGTATTTTTAAATTGCCTTGCTTAGTCAATGTGAAATAAATTATATACGTTTTCTTTCCTTTCTAAGCACAAGTGGGTATTATAGCACTGTATCTTGCATTAATAATGTATTAGCTCTTCTTGAAGGTCTTATGTTAATTCAAGCTCAGGCAGATTTGTAAAACATTATGTTGGCACCATAAAAGATACTGCACTACATCTGGTTTCCATTTTTTTTCTGCTGGTGCACCAGGATGACACTTCTTTTATAGATTCATAGGTGGTTACTAGGGTATCAATACGCACAAGAGCCATTTTAAGCCAAGCTTACTCCAAACTTACCAAAATATTGCCGAAATGGGTCAATACCTCAGTGAAATTTATGGTTATGATATAAGCTTGTAACATCAAGCGTTCACAGGCTGCTCATGTCCATTAGGGACACAGGTGTCAAACTAGGGGTAAATTTGCGATTTGCCATCCAATGGATGAAATTACATTTGAATAGAGTTAGGGATGAGATTTCCTTCACAAGGATGGGAAGTCTGTTCCAGGAAAGCAATAATCTTTGAGGCACATACTTGTCCCTCCAACATACACTATGTCACAGAGGAGGCTTAGGCCCTTAGAAAGTACAGCTGAGCAAGTAAACTTACCATAACATTAGATGTTCGAATTATCACTGCTGCAGTAGCTAAATCTATATAGGGCATATCCTACATAGGCTATAACAGCTGGCCAGTTCCCAAAAGCTTCAAGGTACCTTCCATTTGCCCAAACCATTAGTCAACATGGATGTCAAGCCCTTCAATGTTGTCATGCCATGAAAGAGGGAGGCTGAGCCCTGAAAGGACATTGCCAGGAACAACAAATATCAACTGTGCACACTATTGCATAAAAAAAAAAAAAAAAAAAAAAAATTAAAAACAAGGAGGATGGAAGGAGAGGACAGCTACTGCAGTAGTGATCATTGGAACATCTACTGTTACGGTAAGTTTATTTACAGAACTGTACTATGTTCTTCATATTGATCACTGCTGCAGTAGGGTCTATGTTAAATTCTTGAAAGCCAACAATGTTGAATATGACATTGTCTACACGAGAATAGCGAAACTGCAGAACATCGAACAAGTAAACGGAAATCTCCTTAAGGGGAGATTTCCATTTACTTCAATGTAGTGCGGTCTCAGAGTTGGTATATTTAAGTAGCGGGGGGTGTGGGGGTTGCATGGGGGCTTGCCTCCTGCCTACACTGTTTAGTTTTTTTTTTTTGTTGTTTTTATTTTTATTTTTTGTGAACATTCAATGTTTTAACAGTTCGATCACTAAAGTCGACCTTTAGTGATTCGAACTGTTAAATATTCAATGTTCTAATATAGACCCGCTGCAGTACCCTAAGCTATATGGGCAGATTACCATAGCTTAGAACTGGGAGGTGGAAGAAGAAGGGTCCAGGAACCCCTGGAGAATGGTTCTGGCAAAGCCACACCTTGACCTAGAGAAGTAATCTAGTTTATAGTGTCTTGTAAAAGTTTGTAGAGAGGACCAAATTGCTGCTTCTAGAATACTTCTAGAGCCCAACCCTTTCCAAAAAGCCATAGATGAAGCCATGGCCTTCGTAACGTGTGCTTTGACTGTGCCTGGAACAGTTTTGTTGCAGTGAGAATAACAAAAGGTAATAGCCTGAGACAACCACTTGAAAATATTCTCCTTTGTCCAAGGTTGTCCCTTCTATTTACCTTCACAAAATAGAACAATTAATCAGAAGTTCTGAAAGGATTTGTTCTGTCAAGATAGCACCTGAGTTGCCTGTGTCATCCAAGATGTGATGATCTCCTTTATTTTTAAGTTCAGGGAAGATCACAGGGAGATGGATAGCCTGGCTTAAAGTAAGCCTGAATACCATTTTAGGCAGAAAAGAAAGATAAGTTTTAAAAGAAATCCTGTCTCGGTGGAAAATGAGATAAGTTGACCCACCATAAGAGTTTGCAACTCAGATATTCTTCTTGCAAAGGTCAGAGCAATCAATAAAATTGTTTTCTATGCTAAGAACCTCAGGTTAGCCAGATAAGCTGGTTCAAATGGAACAAGTGTTAGCTTCTCTATCACAAAATAAAGACTGCAAAGAGGAGCCTCCAATTTTTTTGGAGGTCTCCATTGCAATATCCCTTTCCAAAATATTTTGACATGAGAATGCCTTAAAAGAGGGGGATCCATGGGCAGACATGCTGAAATGGCCAACAAATGAACCTTGAAAAAGGGCAAGACAGATCATAGGAAAATAATTTACACACATTTTGTAAAACCAGAGAAACAGTAGCCCTAAATTTGTTCTTGGCACCAACATGAAAATCACATTGTCTCCATTTGTTAATGTATATGATTTTCCAGTAGCAGACTTTTTTGCCTCCATTTGTACCTCCTGCCTATCCAATAGCTGCACTGGACCCTATCATTCAGTCAGTCAGTTGAAGTTGTTTGGGGTCAGGATGTATCAAACACCCTATTCTTGTATAAGTAGATCTGTGAGGACGCTTGTGGCAATTGCCCTGGCCAATTCCAAAAGAAGGGAGAAATACTGTTGCCCAGTCCAGAAGGGAGTAACCACAATAAATTTCAGGGGATTCCTTCTGAAGCATCAGAAGTATCCTGTTTATCAGTGGAAAGGGTAGAAAAGCATATAGGAAAATTCCTATCCAAGGAAAAAATGTATCTGTCTTCCACACCTTCTAGCATGGAGTCATGGAAAAAAGTTTTGCCAGCTGATTGCTGAGAGAGGAGGAAAAAGGTTCTATTTGAGGAACTACCTACATATGGATCAAATTTTGGAAGATCCCTCCCCCTTATCTAGTTTTCAGTCGCGAGGGTCTGCTTTGCCCTGCTCTGCTTATCTGCCTCACATTTTTGCTCTGACAGAATGTGGGATACATGTAAAATAAGGCTGTGCTATAAAGCTACATCCCATGCTAACATGGTTAGTCTGTATATGGATTAGGATCTGGTTCCCCATTGTTTGCTTATGTACCACATCACTGTGTTATTGTCTGTAACAAATGGTTCTGGGAACCACAGGTCAGAGAATAGCTTGCCTTGCACTTTCATCCCCCCAGACACTGTTCCCCAAGCAAAGTCCAACGTGTCTGGTGAATCTGCTCCTCAAGCAATGTCCAAGGTGTCTGTGGTAAATGACTACTTTGGAGTAGGTGGGAAAACCTGGATTCTGGGATATTTGATGTCTCCACCCAGTGATTTCTCTTCTCACTAAACTGGAACTGGAATCTGAAAAAAATAATAGGACAAAAGAGACTTCAGAAACCATTGTATCTTTCTCATTAGGAGTCTTGGCAAAGGTATCATGAGAATAACAGATGCCATGAGACTCAGAATCCTGAGGTATTTCCTCTCAGTGAACAAATCTGAGTGGAAAACTCCTGGAATTGCTCTAAAAATGGCTATTTTTTCCTACGAAAGGAAAGCTCTTTCTTTTAAGGTGTCTTGCAGACATCCCAGGAACACAATTCTGTGTGATGGCGTCAAAAAAGAAAAAGTTTTCTTGGAATCCCACCCTACATAGGAGTACTCTCACCTAAGTGAGAGATTCCTACACTTTGAAAATGAGTCTGCAAAGAAAAGTAACTCATTTAAACATGGAAAAATGTGGATACTCTATAACCTGCAATGAGCTATAACTGGAGCTAGACACTTTGTGAACACTCTTGGAGCAGTTGATAGTCCAAAAGGTAAGACAGAGAACTGATAATGTGATCCTGACACACAAAATCTTAAGAAAGGCCTGAAATCTGGATGAATAGGAATGTGATGAGAAACAGTATTTAAATCTAAGGTTACCAAAAAACTCAAATTAGGAGGACATGGGGTAACAGGTTGTGAAAAGAAAGCGAGATGACCTTCAACACTATCACATACTGGTTTAGGAAAGAAAGGTCCGGACTGGTCTCCAGGTATTTTTCTTTCTTTCTTTGGTACCAGAAACACTCCTGAATGAAAGCCTCTTCCCAAGAGGTAAGCGAAACTGTTTCTACTGCCCCTTGAGATAGCATCTGCTGTAGGACAGGAGGAAACAGAAGCTTTGGTCTGGTGGATGTGGAATAATTCCCTGGAAGGAATGGGATTTCTTCCCATTCCCATCAGTAAACCTGAATCAGTCTCAATACACATTTGTCTGAAACAATCTGATGCCAAAGAGAGAAAATGGAGATTTAGACCTTCTGGAAGGGATAAGGGACTGCCAGGATCATGTGTATGGTGTGTGGGAGACAAGGTCCATTATATAGTCGTTCTGCCTTATTTGACTCTCCTTTGTTCTGGGGGTGGGGGTTCCTGTTCTCTTTTTGGAAACTTCTTGCCATTGTTTTTAAATGTCTTTTTATCAGCATTTTGATGATACTGTTTATTTTGTTTCTTGCCAAAACTGGATCGCATAGCAAAAACTCCCTTATAAAATTTAGATAAGGAATACTGAAAAATCTAAGGGATTCCCTGTATCAGCTTACCCCTCCCATTTACATGTTTTTGTAATCTCTGCAGCAGTGGGTCCAAAATCTAAATCTCAGTCCAAAGGAGAATTTAAAATCTCATTCTTGCAAGTCTTGGGAGGTTCTGAGAATGCAGCCAGGCAAACCTCCTCAACAAAGTACCAGTGGCAACAGCCCTAGATGTAGTATCTATGGAGTCATAAACATACTTTAATGAATAAGTAGTTATCTGTTAAATTAAATAAATTAGATTGTTTCTCACAGGAAGGAACTTCAGATAAAACTTTCCCCACATTTTAACTATTACCATAAAATTTAATATATGAGCCTGGCAATTCAAAATTCTAAAAATTAAATCTGCTGAAGCATACACTTTCCCCCAAATGTATCTGTTGTTTACCATCCTTGTCAGAAGGGGAAGGCTTAGCATTAACAAAATGGCTGTCAGCATCTGGATTAACTTAAGATATAGCCGCTGTGTTAGGTCTGGAATGAGTGTATAACATTTTGAAAGACTGAATGCTTTCTTAGGCGAAGCAAGCTGGTTATCACGGGAAGAAACAGGCTGTGACAAACATACCCTCTAATTCTGACAGCAGCTGGGGGTGTGAGAATTCCAGTTGTAACAATTCATAGTTTTTTTTGAAAGACTGAGAAACTTCAGTGTTCTCCTACTGAAAACGCTGACACATTCTGGAAATAGCCTCAGAGAAAGAGAATCCATGACAGGGAGATTCAGATAACAACGTAAGCAGAAGAAGATACATGCGTATTACTGTAATATTCTACCATTGTTTATACGTTATACTGCACTTTTATTTCCATACATAGAATTACATGGGGCCTCAGTCAATCTTGTAGCTTCTTTCACAGTTGTAGAAAGACTGATCTACTGCCAAATTTGAACCTCATTTAGTCATTTATTACAACATTACTGGTAAATTGGATCTATATTGAATCAGCAAACGCTTAAAAAAGCGAACACTGATTCATCGACTTTATTTAACCGAACGCTTACAATCCCAAACACCCAGAACAGCGATTTGTTTCGAGGAAAAAAAAATCGCTGGGCTAGCTTCGGGAGTTTGCCCTTTCCTCCACTGTGGTGCGATGTCGGAGTTGGTATATTTAAGTAGGGAGGTGTGGGGGGGTGAAGCCCCCACATTAAATACTGTTTTAAGATTTTTTTATTTTTGTGGGATAGCAATTTTTTTCCCTGGGAAAAAAAATCGCTGTTCCGAGTGTTCGGGATTGTAAGCTTTCAGGTTAAATAGGGTCGATGAATCAGCATTCACTTTTTTAAGTGTTCGCTGATTCAGTATAGACCCGGTAAATTTCTGCATACTCTGGTGCCTTAAGATTGAAGTAGTGGCAACACTGTGAATTCTGCTTCAAGATTTGTGCTTCAGTATTGTTTATAGCTGTAAATACCTGCTTAAAGTTGCATTCTGGTGCCTTTCTGGTTATCCTGCTACTGTTTTTCCCCCGGTCTTTGAGTCCCCCCCCCTCCATTGAGACATTAAACTAAAAGTTTCTGAAATTCTAACCATAGGATGAGAGCTCCAGTTTGAGTTTTTCTCCAACTCTCCTGCCCTTCTCTTATTGCGGTTTTGAAGTGCTGTGTCTCCAGCTTCTATCCCTTATGGCAATCTGACTTCTAAAGTCCCTTCCTCCCCTCTTTCATTGCTATTGTCTGTTGTGTAACCTATTTAAGTATTTTCCCACCTATTGTTTTCCACAGATCCAGAATACTAAGTGCCAACCTAGAAAACCAGTATTGCACTTGAGTAAACCTCCCTTACTACAAACTGTCTCCTGCTCATTTTCCCAGAGCTCTCTTCTGCATTGTGCTCTCACCACACTCTGAGGGGATCCTGAGTTAATCCTGCTCCATCCTTGGCAGACAAGACATTTATTTTATTGTTTCACACTTACGTTAACTATTTAGAGTGCTACTGCTTTATTATTGCTTTAATTGTTAATTTGCCTTTAAATTATTCTAAAGGTCCATAATACTTAAAACTGCCTTGTCAAGGTAACTGCAGCTTGCTTAATTTGTTTTGTTGTAGTGTACACTCACAAGCAATTTTCTTGGTGTTATTACATCAAGAGTTATCACTGCCCTGTACAGACACAAATGGCCAGAAAGTAAATTTTATCTATAAAATTTCCATTAGAACTGAAACCTGCAACTTAGTGTAGCTAAAACAAAGCCATTGTGTGGAAACAAGCTTAGAGCAGCTAGTTTGCACATTAAACAGCACTACTATCAAACCTTAGCACAATCTAAACTAGTCTACTGCCAAACCCCAGAGACCATACAAGGAGACCTCTGTATAACCCAGTCCATGACCTATAGTAGCCCACCAAAATACAGGTGCAGACAACATAAATATGTAATTTCCAAATGTCTCCATATCCAATTTGATAGAGTTGGGCATCCTGAGACAATGTAGCAACTGTCTCATGTTCCTTAAAGAAACAAACACAGTATCCAAGAAATGCATGTACACAATTTCACTAGAGGCAAAAATCTTGCATACAAAGTTGTCAAGAAAACACACACACACACACACACACACACACACACACACACACACACACACACACACACACACATAGACCTACCTATGCTGAGGCACTAAAAAGCAAACTTCCCAAACCTCAAAGACCTCCTATACCTATAAACGGCAATGTCTATCCTCAGAAATCTCTAAATCACTCACCAAAGGCAACACCAAACACCACACATATGCAAACACCCAGTGATGTCCCAAGAGCAAAGTCCATAAGACAAGCCAACTCATTACCTAGGACTCTTGTCATAGGGGACTTCACTGTATGACACACAAATGTTCCACTCACCAGACTGAACAAAAAGATAGTGGCTGGCTGCTTATCTGGAACCAGAATCTGCCAAGTTATGCATGCACTCAAGTCACTACACCACAGGTATTAGTATGATTCTATCATAGTCCATGTGTGCAAGATGTATTTCCCTGGACTATATAAAGAGAGACATTGTTGATCTCTCTGAATATATGTGTCAGGCAGGTACATGCCTTGCAATAAGCAGCATTCTATCTTCACCAAGGATGATGCACAATATGAACAAAAAATGATTGACTTCAATAATAGATTTAGTTTCAGGTGTCTTCCAGATTCAATGTTTGTCAGCATGAGAAGACAAAGATAACTGTTGTTCGTTTGAAAGATAACAAACCACACTGCTTTGCAAAGGATGGTCTGCACCTGTCTCCCCTCAATGTCCCTCTCAACCCCAAGTTCACAGCAATCTGTGTGGAATTGTTTACAAAGACCCTGTACAACCATGTAAATGACTGTATCGAGGCTATTGTACCTACTGGACATAAGCTCAAAACAAACTCTAAAAATAAACCACACTGGTGAAATCTTAACCTTAATAAGGTAATTAACAACAGAAAATAGTCATGGCTAAAATAAGGAAGAGAAACTCCCATAATGATAACTCTCTGATTAAACTAAAGAGGAAAATAAGACTATTTAAGTCCAACAAGGCCAATTATGAGGTCAAGATAGCTTCACAGGCTACAGACAAGCAGAAGACCTTCTACAGCTATGTCTGAAACCTCAAAGGCAGCACACATCAGTGTGCCAAACTAGGGATCAGTGATGCCACCTTCACTGAGTAGAGTGACATAGCAAATCTGCTGGCTAACAAAATCAGCTCAAACTTCACCCTCACTCCCCCTGCCTCTCCTCATGAAATACCTACTAGCTAACCCCCAACTATTAAAATGGATTAGGTCCTGGCAGCACTCACTAAGGCCAAAAACACAGTCTCATTGGGCCTAGACAGCATCCCTGGATGCCTCCTAAATAGTTTGAAACATGACCTATCAGAACCACTTGAGTCACTTGCCAGCTACAGCCTCAAAACAGGCTTTGTATCATCAAAATGGAGGACTGCAACAGCTATCCCACAAGGGTGGACCATCAACCGACCCCAGAAACTACAGACTTAGTCTAATATGAAAAGTTATAGAATGAATTATCATAGAAATTATCAACAAAGACATAGGCAACCTTCAGACACTGGACCCAACCCATTTTGGTTTTGTCAAAGGGATGGTCATGCTTATTAAACCTGGTGAACTTCTTTGAGATGAGGGAAAATGGTGCATGCCCCCTACCTGGACTTGGCTAAGACATCTGCTACATGCCCCCTACCTGGACTTGGCTAAGACATCTACTACATTCCCCCTACCTGGACTTGGCTAAGACATCTGCTACATGCCCCCTACCTGGACTTGGCTAAGACATCTGCTACATGCCCCCTACCTGGACTCGGCTAAGACATCTGCTACATGCCCCCTACCTGGACTTGGCTAAGACATCTGCTACATGCCCCCTACCTGGACTTGGCTAAGACATCTGTTACATGCCCCCTACCTGGACTTGGCTAAGACATCTGCTACATGCCCCCTACCTGGACTTGGCTAAGCCATCTGCTACATGCCCCCTACCTGGACTTGGCTAAGACATCTGTTACATGCCCCCTACCTGGACTTGGCTAAGACATCTGCTACATGCCCCCTACCTGGACTTGGCTAAGACATCTGCTACATGCCCCCTACCTGGACTTGGCTAAGACATCTGTTACATGCCCCCTACCTGGACTTGGCTAAGACATCTGCTACATGCCCCCTACCTGGACTCGGCTAAGACATCTGTTACATGCCCCCTACCTGGACTCGGCTAAGACATCTGTTACATGCCCCCTACCTGGACTTGGCTAAGACATCTGCTACATGCCCCCTACCTGGACTTGGCTAAGACATCTGCTACATACCCCCTACCTGGACTTGGCTAAGACATCTGCTACAATATCCATCTTGGGTATTGTTCATCTTGGGTATCGTTAACAAACTCACCACATTGGGCATAAGCCCCCTATATAACTAGCTGGATTACCAAATGACTCACAGACAGGACCCAGGAAGTCAGGATTGCTGATACCACCTCCACAAAGAGACTTGTCATCAATGGGGTGCCTCAGGACTCCATTCTGGGACCAGTCTTATTTGGCATCTACTTCTCAGAGGTAAAGGCTAATGTCAAGAGCCTTTGGCTGACCAAGTAAACAGATGACTACAAACTGGGAGTTATCATTGATTTCTCCATGACCCAAACATGTTACAACAGGGTGTAACACAGACAAATGACAGGTTCCAAAGTCATTGACTAAAACTCAATGGAAAGAAAGGCATTATAATGCCTTTTGGCATAACTGGCACCCAATCTAATTACTCCATTGATAAGACGCCCCTAGGAGTTGATAGTTATCAGGGATCTGGGAGCATGTGTTAACAGTAACCTGGCCTTTGACCAACATGCGGCCAAGGTAGTAAGAAAATCATTTTCTGTCGCCAAACTTTTAAGTAAGGGCATGACATCCAGGTCCAAGGAAGTCATAGTGCTACTCTGTTTGGCCCTTATCAGACCCATCACAGAGTATCATGACCCTTTCAGCATGTACTTTACCGTGTACCTTACCAGACATATCCGGCAGCTGGAATGCCCACAACGGTTCCTTACCAGGAGACGCCAGAGTATAAACACAGTGTCCTAGCCTATCTCTATATTCAGTCTCCTACAGGTTACTAAAAGATGATCTATGCCTGGCATAGAAGACATCCTCTATTCCAGCTATGATGGACCTTTTGCACATCTACAAAATGAACAGCATCAGAACTCTTAGTTTCAGGGATTTAAATTTTGCTCCTGACATAAATAAGACATGTTGGCAAGACAGATATGTATGTCAGAGGATCCCCATGCTCCGATACAGGCTCCCCATTCATGTGAAGCAGAGTCCATCCCTAACTCTATTTAAGTGTGACATTGACCAATGGATGGGAAATCAGAAATTCACCGCAGATCTGCCCCCCCCCCCCGAGCCTGAGCTGACTAAAAGTTTGAGCACATGGAAGGTGCCTAGAAGCTTTGGAAGCTATCCAGCTGTTATATCCTATGCAGGATATAACCCACAGAGCTTAGGCTACTGCAGCAGTGATCATCAGTTATTTCTGATGCTTTTTATTTTGGGAATGTGCATCAGTGTTAGATCAAAGGGTCCTTATACGCTAGGCATAGATTACTGAGCAGCAGCAGTCTGCAGGATACTAAGTACAAGGATAGAGATTTGAGATGGTCCTCATAGGACCTCTTGTTCACTCCTAGTATTCTTTTTGCGGTGAACCTCTGTGGTCTCTGAAGCTACTGTAAGTGCCTGGTCGGTTACATGTCAAAGGGTGGGTTGTACTCAATGACTGGTCTGATGATAGCCAAGTACAGTGGAGCAATGATCTTCTTGAACCTAGATACCATGCGCTTACTTAAAAGTTGTACAATATGGAAAGATTTTCTCACAACAGTAGACATGTGGTGGTTAAAGGTCAGGTTATTGTCAATATGCATTCCCAGATCCCTGAGCATTGGGTCTACTTTTAGGGGGTATATTATCAATGTAGTAATATCCAGGGGTGACTGTCTTTCTAAAGGGTACTATTAGGCATTTTTTCACATTGAGTTTTAGTCCATGGCTCTGGTGCCAGTTGTTTATCTGCATTAGGTCCTCTTGAAAGGTATACCATGTCTTTAGGGGATTCATTGACCATGCCTAGTTTGCAGTCATCTGCAAACTTGGTTAGCCAGAGGCCCTTGATGTTTGCCTTGACTTCAGAGAAGTAGATGCCAAAAAGGAGAAGTTCCATCAACAATCCCTGCAGTGTCTTTAGTGAATGGCCTCTTAGTGGAGGTAGATTCTCCTATCCTAACTTTTTTGTATCCCATCAGTGAGCTAACTGGCTATCCATTGGGTGACATAAGATTTGTGCCTAATTTTGTAAGATTATCTACAATGCCAGAGTGATGTATTGTGTAGAACTTCTTGGCCAGGCCAAGGTAAGGTAGTGTGCACTATTTTGCCCTTGTCCACAGCTTTACTGACTTTCTGGAAGAAGTCTTCCAGGTTAAGTAGGCATGACCTGCCTTTGAAAAAAAACATACTGGGTAGGCCCAGTGCCGATAGGTTCCCTATGTAATTGCTTATCAGATCCATGATAATTCTTGCCAAAGCCTTGCATACGAGGCTAGGCAGACTCATGGGTCTGTAATTGCCTGGATCCATGGCAGCCCACTCCCCCCTTGAGTAGAGGGATAATCACTGCAGTTCTCCATTCATTTGGCATGAAGCCTGTCTGGATGTTATGATTAAACAGAGATTCTAGTGGGCCTAAGAGGTCATGTTTCATGCTGTTCTGGAGACATCCTGGAATATTATCAGGGTCTATATAAGCAGTGTTCTTGGGCTTAGAGAACACAGTGTGCACCTGTTTTCTAGTGATAGTTGGTGGAGAAATAGTGTGGGGTTATTTCCTGGTGGGATTACTGAAGTGATGTGGGGGGGGGGGGTAAAATTACAGTTACGTTTATTGGTCAGCAGATTTGTGATATACTCTGACTGTGTATAGATAATTCCACTCGCCATTGTTTAGGAAGATTTTTGGGTATTGCCTTTAAGGCTGTGGACATAACTAAAATAATAAAATATAAAACAGTTGACAATTTATGTGTTTTTAAAAATGCACAACATTTAAACATTGCTGTTGTACTATTTCCTTTTTTTTCTTCGTCTACGGCCCCATTACATAAAATTCTCCAGTTTACTGGGTTTTTTTTCTTTAATTATCCATAGCTTATTACAGAACAACATTTAAAATCTGTCTAAAAATGACTGCATTCAATGCAAATTCTTATCACATTGTTCTTTTAACAAACACTCCTTTTACACATTTTCTAATATGACAATTTCTATGTCCCTTATACTTGATTTTCCTCTAATTTCAGAAAATGTTTTTTTTACATTCTACAAAATATCCTTAAAAACAGATTCCACCCTATTCATCACATCCTTTTTACTTCAAATGTTCATTTTTTGTCCATTATACTTTATTCCACAATTCAACAGCAACTTTCCATGTGTAATTCTTAAGACGAAATCCCACAGTTTATTTTCTTTCCTCATATACCTCCTTCTGTCCTGCATTTCCAAATTCTTTCTGGCAGGTATTTGATCTAAATATCATTTATTATAAAATGTGTCTATCAAAGTCTTATTAAGCACCACCTTCCCTATTTAATTATAATCATTTTATCTTTTCTCATAGTCTATCTAAATAATTAACCCAGAATTATTAAATACTATATTCCTTGAAAGCTCCCCTGTCTCTCCTAATAAAGCATTACTTACAAAGCCCAAAAAAGTACTTGGAAAAGGGTTATTAGCCAGAAAATTTCCAACTGTCTTTCTTTTGTCTCTGTCCAAAATATTGCTACTAATAAGGTCTAACTGTGAACCCCTGAGTACTCTAAAACTAAACTTATCAATTATACTTGTAGACATTGTGATAATAAAAAGAATCTGTCACATAATTACTCAAACAATGCAAAAATGATCATATTTACTTTATACAAAATACATGCCAAATCAATATCACCATTCAACAACTCCTTCCATTTTCTCTTTTATTTTCTCTCACTCTCCATGTCCTTTTTTATCTCACCAAAGGTTAGTCCCGAGGCTTTGAAACTACTGTCATTTCCATTCTTTATTTCACTCTTTCATACACAAAGGCAGAAATTTCCCCGCATTTAATCTCAATCCTACAATGTTTGAGTTTCTATGTTTACTATTATTTTTTGCAAATTCCCTATTTTCATTCATAAACAGTGTATCATCTGTATATGTCAAAAAGTAAATGAAAGTTTAATGCCTCTCCGGAGTTACACACCTCTCCACGTTTATCTTCCTTAATCCTTTTAACAACTGTTAACTGTAGTGACCTATGCCCAAGGCAAAAACAATGTACAATGTTTACACTGAACTGATTCAGATGCCGCGGTGGTGCAGCGGTAGCATTGTTGCCTCACAGCAAGAGGTTCTCCCGTTCAATTCTCAGCTGGAGTGCAGGCAGTGCCTTCTGTGTGGAGTCTGCATGTCCTCCCTGTGGTTTGGTGGGCGTTCGAAAGACATGTGTAAATGGGCTTGCCTTCACTAAAGGTTGAACGTTGAGCTGGCACCTCGGCGTTCGTGAAAATCTACTGCCAATCATTAGCGGACCGGAGTTCCACTGTGGCGACCCCTAACCGGGAAAAGCCGAAAGACAACAACACTGAACTGATTCAGCCTGGGCAGCAGGAGGCCAATTAATTCCATTTCTTCCTTAAGTCTTTTAAGACAGGAAACTACTTGCTTCCAGAGAGGTTTTCTCCCAAAGTATATGTTAGAAGCACACCCCATATCATTTGCAACATCTTATAAATGGTGTGAGTTACAAAAAAATGCAAAATACGAAAGACATCCATTAGACAGTGGGTTCTGCACTGATGTCAGTATCAAAAGTCTGTCTGGTTATACTGAATTTATATTACAAATGCATTAAAGAAAATAGTATTTTCCCTGCCAAAATGAGTTGGTATTATAGTCAAAGGACTATATTTCGGTAAGCATGCATCAGTGAGTGAATTGTTTTACCTTTTCAATGTCTTTCCATTGATGTACGGCAAATGGCACTAACATTTTGTGATATTGTACAATCAACGTAAGTTATGCATGTCATATTTTTACAGTACTTCAACACAGCAATATTAATCTATAAAACCTTACATGTTAGCTAGCATCTAAGAGTGGCATCATTATATGCCTAAACGTTGTGTATAAAATTGAAGTGCTTTTCACCTGTATACCACACAGTTATTGTAATATTAATTCCAGTATGAAAATAAATCTACTACTCATAACTGAACGGTGCAGTAGTGCAGTGGTAATGTTGTCACCTTACAGCAAGAGGTCCTCTGGTTCGATTTTCAACTGGGGTGCCTTCTGTGTGGAGTCTGCATGTCCTGCCTGCATTCATGTGGGTTTCCTCTGTGTGTTCCGGTTTCCTCCTATGTTACAAACATATGTGTCTGGAGAGTTTCTCCCCAGGCCTCTGTTGAAATTTGGCTTTGTTCCAAATCGGACTTCACCAGTAAGAAACATTAAATAAATAAACTGCTATACCAACCAAACACACACACACACACACATATATATATATATATATATATATATATATATATATATATATATATATATATATATATATATATATATACACACACACACACACACACACACACACACACACACACACACACACACACAAACACACACACACATATATACAGCAAACTCTCAATTAACTGAACTCAAGCAACCGGCAAAAAAAAAAAAATCAAAGAAATACAGTACAATTTTCATGTGTTGCACTTTCTGTCCCCCCCCCCCCCCCGCACAGAATCATATCTTACATTTTTAGAGTTTTAGAAAGGAAGACAGGAATAAATTCCCTCTCTCCCCAACCTGAGAACAAGTCAAACCAATTAGTATATGGTACAGTATTAGTTAGGCCTGTTTTTAATAGTAACTCTCAAGCAACCAGAAACGACATTTATCTGGCATCTACCAATCCCCATGGGTGCCTGTTAACTGAGAGTTTACTGTATGTATATACGTATCTGTAAGCCTTCAAACTACCTACCATATTATAATGCCATTTTTCAACTACCATCCACGTGTTGCATATGGTGCATCCAACCTAACTGTATCACACTACACTTCTACATAATTAAAATAAATATGGAAAATATGCAATATTTTCATAACTTTTTGCATATAGTCCCTAATAGCTGCAGCCCTGTACCTCTCACAGTGTTTCAGTATGTACACTATCAAACCATATCATCTTGCAGATTACATATTGTACTCTAAAGTAAGACCTGCAGCTATTGAAAATTTTCTCTCAATATTGCAATACTATTAATATTAATAACTTGTACCCAAATTCGCATATATCACTCGATGGGCTCATCTTTTATAAACTTATTCTAGTGTCATTCTTAGGTTCATAGGTTCATAGGTGTGTACTAGGCTAATGGCCCTGGAGCTTTTACAAGCCTAGCCCATAGGATTACCCTGGCATCATGCCACCCGACCTTAGTTCCCAGTGCCTCTGTCAAACAGAGTCACTGGAGTGATTCCCAGGGTGAATTTTCTATTTCCCATCCACTCATCAAGATTTCTCTTGAAGACGGGCAGTGAGATGCTCTGTTTGATGTGTATGTGAAGTCTATTCCATAGCACAGGCAGTCTCTGGGTTATGAACCTGTCTCTCCAGCACATTCTGTTGATTGTGGTAATGAGGTTGAGGTCTGTGGAGCATGTGGTGCGGAGGGATTGGGATTTCCTTAGACGTAGCATTTCTAACGGAGCTGGGTCAGACATGGCTTTGTAAGTCAAGCAGGGATCGCATCTAAGTAGGCAATATGAGACAGAGAATAGTTGGAGTTTTTTGAGTCTGTCCATATAGGACAAGTGTTTAAGACCTAGGATCCTCTTTGTGAGGTACTTTTGTGGCCTCCCCAGTTGCTGCAGGTGTCTAGTGAGGTACATGCCAAATGGGGCACTGTACTCGATGATTGGCCTAATGAGGGAAGAGTAGAGGGAGACAATGACCTCTTTCTTCCTGGATGCAAAACCCTTAGTAATGAGATGTGCCACACAGAAGGACTTTCTGACCACAGTGGCAATGTGGTGGTCAAAAGAGAGGTTGCTGTCAACCTGTATTCCAGATCTCTAATAACACCTTCTGTGTTCAGTGGACTACCATCAATGTGGTAATTCATGGGAACTGGGTTTTTCCCAAAGGGGATGACGACACATTTTTTGGCATTGAGCTTAAGGCCATGGTTCTGACAGTAGTCTTTGGTCTCAGTGAGGCCTTTCTGTAGGATGTCAGCATCACTTGGGGAGTTAATAATGGCTCTCAACTTGCAATCATCTGCGAACCTTGTCAGCCAGAGTTCCTTTGTGTTGGCCTGGACTTCTGAGAAGTAGATGCCAAACAGGAGAGGACCCAGGACCGATCCCTGTGGGATTCCACTCATGACTGGTCAGCAGTCTTACTTGGAGTCAGCTACTTTCACACTGTGGGTTCTATGTGTGAGCCAGTTTGCAACCCACCTAGTGATATAGGGATTGATGCCTAGCTTAGTGAGTTTTTCTTTAATTCTTGAGTGGGGAATGGTATCAAAGGCCTTGGCCAGATCAAGGCAGGCTGTGTGAACCACCTTGCCTTCATCCACAGCTCTGGTGACTGACTCAAAGAAGTCAACCAAGTTGAGCAGGCATGATCTACCCCTCACAAAACCAAACTGTGTGGGATCCAGAGTTTTAAGATTCCCTATATCCTTGTTTATTAGGTCCATGGTGATGCTTTCTATAGCTTTGTATATCAGACTCATCAGGCTAATGGGGCCATAGTTCCCAGGGTCTGTAGTTGCTCCTCTTTATGGAGAGGGATGACTGTAACAATGCACCATTCAGTAGGAACAAAGCCTGAGGTGAGGCTGTGATTGAACAGGGCACACCGGTGAGGTGCCATTTCACTCTGTAGTTCATGTAGAACACAGCCAGGGATATTGTCAGGTCCCATAGAAGCCGCATTCTTGGCCTTGGACAGTGCTGTTTTAATGCAGCAGTAATACTGGGTGCCTGGCACTCTACTGGTATTGTGATTGGTCCTTTGATGGGGGAGAGAGGGGTAAAGTTGGCACTGAATCTGTCAGCCAGTATATTGGCAATATCTGTTGGCTCAATATAGGAGGTGTCATTCTGCAGTAGCTCAGAGAAAATCTGGGTATTGCTGTGGAGATTCTTTACATAACTATAGAAGGCCTTGTGGTTGTCTTTACTGTCTGCTGCAATTCTGTTTTCATAGCTACTACAGAAAGTGATATAGTTACACCAGGGGTATTACAGACAGTGATATAATTACACTGCCTAGATTTAAGTGTGGGAAAGGGTACTATGGGAGTTTAGCAAACCATTTCCGTATTATCTAAAATCTAAACTCACACTGTTCAGAATATGAATTGTCTAATGTGTATATTCCTGTACTTTCACTGTTACTATACATCTTAAAACATATGAACCAGGATTCATACATTTTTAGCACAATATGCAGTGCAAATTAGTGCAGGTTGCAGCAGCAGGGTGTAGACTGTGGGCAATTCAGGGAGATTGTGGCACTACATAAGGGGCAAAAGCAAAGCAGTACGTAGTACATAAAAGTGTATACATAATGATATGGAAATGAGGTTCATGGGTAGGTACTAGGCTAGCTGGACTTATGGTACATTTTCTGCCCAGCTTATTTCCAACCATTATACCAACCCCCAACCTGCGCAATGTATTTCATCCACATTTCTAGCTAAGTAGCTTAGGTTCATAGGGAAATATTAGTCAGTAAATCTGCAGACTATTACACACCTAGCCAATAACTGGACAGTGAGTAAAGGTGAGAATCAAACCTTGTGACTGTGAGGTAAATGCCTTAACTATTATGACAACCCCACAGCAAAGGTGAGAATCAAACCCTGTACTTTGTGCCTGTGAGGTAAACAGCTTAACTGTTAGGCCAGCTGCCTAACCCTCATTTGTAGGAATCCCCTATAAATGAAGCACAAAGATTATGTAAATGATAACATCAAATGTGTCAGAGTTATTCAGAAACCTATAAAATAGATACAGTGTACCACAGCAGAAACCTATTCTGAACATTTGAGATTTCTGATGTACCCAGAAATGGAAATGCTAGGCGTAGCAACAGCTACTGAAAAATAGTATGTGTTACTGTCTACTAATGGTGCCAGAGACCACAACATTGTGTGCTGCGGCCTTCTGTGCCACCACAGAAGGTATCTTCAGTGAATTACATCTCGTCACCCTATGGAACAGCAGACAGTGGTCTGCTGTGTGTGGACAGGCAGAATATACCTGAAAACGTCGACCTGTGTCATACACAAGAGGAATCAAGGGGGATGTATGGATTGCTTAGCCCAGTGGACACAAACACGTGTTTAGCATTAGTTGTAATTAACTACAGTAGCCTTCCAGTGATTGATGGGAGACATATTAAGGCTTCTCCAAGTGTCAGCACTGTCTTCTATACCATTTCCTACAGAAAGAGAGAGAACAACCTGCAGACATTTTAAAATATAGCCCATATTCTTCGAGGTCCTGGGAGCCATAGATTGCACACACATTAGAATCACATTCTCACTTGGATCACAGGCACTGCAACAGCAAAAGGAAGAGCTTCTACTCCCTGAACTGTCAGGTGATGTGCAATGCCCATTGTCATACATGTACTTATATATATATATATATATATATATATATATATATATATATACCCAGACACACACACACACACACACATATATATATATATATATACATATATATATATATATATATATATATATATATATATATATATATATATATAAAAGGAGTATAAGGAGATGAGAAGCATGGCAAAGAGAGATGTGGCCAAGGCTAAGGATAAGGCATATGAAGAGTTGATTGAAAAGTTGAACACTAAAGAGGGAGAAAAGGACCTGTACCGATTGGCTAGACAGAGGGACCGAGCTGGGAAAGATGTGCAGCAGGTAAGGGTGATAAAGGATAATGAGGGAAATGTACTCACAAGCAAGGAGAGTGTGTTGAGCAGATGGAAAGAGTACTTTGAGGGGCTGATGAATAATGAGAATGAGAGAGAGAGAAGGTTGGATGATGTGGGGATAGTGAATCAGGAAGTGAAACAGATTAGCAAGGAGGAAGTACAGACAGCTATGAAGAGGATGAAGAATGGAAAGGCTGTTGGTCCAGATGACATACCAGTGAAAGCATGGAGGTGCTTAGGAGAAATGGCAGTGGAGTTCTTAACCAGATTGCTTAATGAAATCTTGGAAAGTCAGAGGATGCCCGAGGAGTGGAGAAAATGTGTTTTGGTACCTAGTTTTAAGAATAAGGGTGATGTGCAGAGTAGTAGTAACTACAGAGGGATAAAACTAATCAGTCACAGCTTGAAGTTATGGGAAAGAGTAGTGGAAGCTAGGTTAAGAAGGGAAGAGATGATTAGCAATCAGCAGTATGGTTTCATGCCAGGAAAGAGCACTACAGATGCGATGTTTGCTCTGAGACTGTTGATGGAGAAATATAGGGAAGGTCAGAAGGAGTTGCATTGTGTCTTTGTGGACTTGGAAAAAGCATATGATAAGGTGCCTAGAGAGGAGTTGTGGTATTGTATGAGGAAGTCAGGAGTGGCAGAGAAGTATGTAAGAGTGGTAAGGGATATGTATGAGGGTAGTGTGACAGTGGTGAAGTCTGCAGTGGGAGTGACAGATCCGTTTAAGGTGGAGGTGGGATTACATCAAGGATCAGCTCTGAGCCCTTTCTTATTTGCAATGATGATGGACAGGTTGACAGATGAGATCAGACAAGAGGCCCCGTGGCCTATGATGTTTGCAGATGACATTGTGATCTGTAGTGAGAGTAGAGATCGGGTTGAGGAGACTGTGGAGAGGTGAAGATATGCTCTAGAGAGGAGAGAAATGAAGGTCAGCAGGAGTAAGACAGAATATGTGTGTGTGTGAATGAGAGGGAGGATAGAGGAATGGTGAGGATGCAGGGACTAGAGTTGGCGAAGGTGGATGAGTTTAAGTACTTTGGATCAACAGTTCAGAGTAATGGTGAGTGTGGAAGAGAGGTGAAGAAGAGAGTGCAGGCAGGGTGGAAGGGGTGGAGATGAGTGTCAGGAGTGATTTCTGACAGACGGGTACCAGTAAGAGTGAACGGGAAGGTCTACAAGAGGGTAGTGAGACCAGCTATGTTGTATGGATTGGAGACGGTGGCATTTACAAAAAGGCAGGAGTCAGAGCTGGAAGTGGCAGAGTTAAAGATGTTAAGATTTGCACTTGGTGTGACAAGGATGGACAGGATTAGGAATCAGTATATTAGAGGGTCAGCTCAGGTTGGACGGTTTGGAAACAAAGTCAGAGAGGCGAGATTGCATTGGTTTGGACATGTGCTGAGGAGGGATGATGGGTATATTGGGAAAAGGATGCTAAGGATGGTGCTGCCAGGTAAGAGGAAGGCCTAAGATAAGGTTTATGGATGTGGTGAGAGGACATGCAGGCGGTTGGTGTGACTGAGCAATATGCAGAGAACAGGAAGAAATGGAAACAGATGATCTGCTGTGGCGAACCTAATGAGAACAGCCGAAAGAGAAGATATATATATATATATATTTCCTGTGGGGGAAGGATCTCCCATAGGGTCATCCTTTTAATAAGTGCATACACAGGCATGGGATGTATGGATTATAATACATAATCACTATGAAAGCAAGGAGTAGGCTACATATAATAGTGTGACTGTTGTGTGTTGCAGGTGATGCCAGATATGTACTGGAGCCATGGATAATAACTGCTATCCACAACCCTCACCATGGCAGAGGTGACTTACAACATAGCTTAAGTAAAAACATGAAATACTGTGGAATGCATGTTTAGATGATGGAAGAGTTGCTTCTGCTGCCTTAACACATCAGGCAGGGTGCTGTAATATGCACCTCAGACCTGCTGCTAAGTCACTGTGGTATGTGCTACATTGTAAACTATGAATTTGGAGAAGGAGCTACTGCAGCAGGGAAACATCCCCACAGAAGTAGGACCAACAGTGGAACAGGAGGGTGTACAATATAGGGATAAACAAGTAGCAGTGGTACCACATGCAAAGTAGTGGCAGACCCAATACACTGCAGCACAGGCAAAGAGGAAACATAGGATCTAAAATTATGGGCTATACGACAGACTAAAATGATGCATACATTATCACACCCAAGTTATGTAAGGCAGTGCATGGCTTGGCCATGCTGTGCATCCGACACAACCATACCCGTTCAGGTTAGGGGTAGACAGTGCACAGTCTCCACCATTTGCACATATCCTGATTTATGCTTAGTATTGTACCCATATCAGGGAAAGACCTGGAGTTATAGCAGTGCCGCAACTCCCCATCTCTCTCTATCATGGGCATGTGAACATTGGAGGCAGTGCACATTTCAGATGCTGTATGGCTTGGGGGCTAATGGGAAGCTTGGTGTAGCTCAGAATTACATGATGTCTAAAATACTTAGGTCAGCCTGTACTTCCACAGGGGCCTCTGATAAGGGGGATAAGGATGAGCCCTCCCACAGTAGTGTTGAAGAGACTGCCACCGTGTTATCCGATAGTGCCATGTGCACATTGCCACCACTGTCAGCTACAGGATATCTGCTGACATCAGGCATGTGCTGTTCGATTGTGCTGGTCCCTCCATCAGTAGAACCTGAGAAAGCATGAACACATGATATGTTTGGAAGTAGTCATGCATATACCTAAATCCCCCATAGTATGCATGGTGACAGATGACAGGATATGTGTATAGCATATGGGGACATACACACACTGACATACAGGTTGTTGTAGTTGCAGCTCAGAGATATTTCATAGGTTCATAGGTTCATAGGTTTATACTAGGCTATCTGCCCTAAGGCATTTATAAGCCTAGCCCAAATTTTTGTGGCTTACGCCACCCCTTATATGAAAAAATACTGTGCCCATTAGTTTGTTGTGCCTCTGTCCAGCAGTGACACAGAGATGATTCCCGGGGTAAACCTACGATCTCCCATCCACAGGTCTAGATTTCTCTTGAACAGAGTCAGTGAGGTGCTCTGCCTCACATGGACCGGGATTTTATTCCACAGCATAGGGAGTCTCTGAGTGATAAATCTATCCCTCCAGCACATCCTATTTATATCCGTGCTAAGGTTTAAGTCGCTTGCTCTAGTGGTTTTGGTGGATTTGGATTTTTGAGGTGGAGCATGTCCATTAATTCCGGGTTGGACATGGCCTTGTATGTCAGGCACATGTCACCTCTGAGCAGACGGTATGCGACTGAATAGAGCTGGAGTTTCTTCAATCTGGTAGCATATGACAGATTTTGGAGTCCCTTTATCCTTTTGGTGAGGAACTTTTGGGGTCTCTCCAATTGCTGCAGATGTCGGGTGAGATACATCCCGAATGGGGCATTGTACTCGATCATTGGTCTGATAAGTGAAGAGTACAGGGGAACAATGACCTCACTAGATCTGGATGTGAATCCCTTCATGATCAGGTGGGCAATGTGGAAGGTCTTTCTAACCACTTTAGCAACGTGAGTGTCAAAGAAAGGCCACTGTCAACCTGTGTCCCCAGGTCCCTGATAACCTCTTCTGTGCTTAGTGGATTGCCACCTATATGGTAGCTTGGGGTTACCTTGTTTTTCCCAAAGGGTATGACTATACATTTTTGGTGTTTAACTTCAGGCCATGGCTCTGGCACCAGCTATCTGTTTCCGTGAGTCCCTTCTGAAGGATATCCGTGTCCGATGCACTTTCCACTATGGCCCAGTTTGCAGTCGTCTGCAAACTTTGTCAGCCAAAGTCCTCCCATGTTGGCCTGTACTTCTGAGAAGTAGATGCCAAACAATAGGGGGCCAAGGACCGAGCCCTGTGGGACACCACTTGTGACCGGCTTGGAGTCTGACACAGCACCAGCAACTCTAACCCTGTGGGTTCTGTCCTTAAGCCAGTTTGCAACCCATCTTGTGACATATGGGTTTACATTTAAGCTGGTAAGTTTTTCTACAATACCCAAGTGGGGTATTGTGTCAAAAGCCTTTGCAAGGTCAAGGTAGGCTGTATGGACTGCCTTTCCCTCATCAATGGCCTTGGTGACTGTTTCGAAGTCGACCAAGTTCAAAAGGCATGATCTTCCCTTGACAAAGCCAAACTGGGTCGGGTCCAATGTCTGCAAGTCCCTATATCTTTGTTTATGAGCTCCATTATGATCCTCTCCATAGCTTTGCAGACTAGACTTGTTAAGCTTATGGGCGGTAATTACCAGGGTCCGTGAGGCGCCGCCTTTGTGGAGTGGGACCACAGTTGCCGTCACGCCACTCCTTGGGCACGTATCCTGTGGTAAGGCTGAGATTAAACAGCTGCCTTATGTGCGGGTTTAATTCCTCATTTAGCTCGTGTAGCACACAGCCGGGGACACCATCCAGTCCCATTGATGCTGTGTTTTTAGCTTTAGAGAGCAGCTTTCACCTGCGCATTTGAGATGTCCGGGAGGCTACACTCGGCTGGGATAGTTATCTCTCCTTTAGGGGAGAGGGGTGAAGTTTGCACTGAACCTGTCTGCCAGTATGTTGGCAATGTCTGTGGGTTCAGTTTATATCATTTTGGACTAATTCTGAGCATATCTGGGAGTTTCCACCCAGGTTCCTAACATAGCTGAAAAAGGCCTTATGATTGTCCTTTGAATCCATGGCAATTTTTCTCTCAAAATTGGCCTTAGTTGATTTTATGAGTGCTCGTATTTTTTACTAATAATGATCAGGGTGACTTCCCTTTTATGGATTTTGTTCTATCATGTAATAGCTTTCTCCTCTTATTGTAAAGTTTGTTAATGGCTGGGGTCCACCAGACTGGACGTTTGCCCTTTGTGGAAAGAGTCTTGGTTTTATTTGGGATTGCCTGATCCATGCAGTCCTGGAGGTGTTCATAGAAGGCATTTGTAAGGGCTTCCGCAGCTTGGGTTGTGGTTTCCACTGGCTCAGGGGCCTTGAAGGATACCACACCAGTCTTGAGTAGTGTGAAGTTTGCTTTAGAGAAGTTCTTCACTATGGTCTTTTGTTTGGGGTGGGGGCGGGATGTGGATTTCCAGTGAGATTAGTTTATGATCAGATCTCACCAATGAGGGATATACTTCGGTGTGGAGCATTTTGTCCCCATGTTTGTGACAATGAGATCTAGTATATTTTCTCCTCTCATGGGAACAGTGACTAGCTGTTCCATGGCATTTGAATTTATGAACTCCAGGAACCGTTGGGCTAGAAAGTTAGGGCTTGAGTAATGTTCCCAGTCTATATTCGGGTAGTTGAAGTCACCCAATATGATGGTGTTTGGAGATACAGTTATACCCTCCAGTGTCTTCAGGAAGGCTGTGTGGGGTTCCTGAGTTTGAGAGGGTGGCCTGTAGCATGCTACAATTTGTAGAGCAGTTTTGCTTATGGTTAGTTGCACCTGGATGGTTTCCGAAGCTTCGTGCGTTGCCACCAACCTGGAGGTGTGGGTATCCTTTATGAATATGGATACACCCCCTCCTTTTGTGGTGTGGTCCGGGTTTTGGGGCCGGAACGCATGATATGAGGTAAAACCTAATAGTGCCCAGGAGCCTCAAACCAGGTTTCAGTTACAGCACAGACATCGATGTTCTCCATACTGAGAAGGGCCTCGAGTGCGTGCATTTTGAGATTTAGACTTCTGGCATTGAGCAGCATTACCCTCAGTTTCTTCCCATTTTTGTTTTCTAGGGTGGTAGGTTTGGAATTTGAGCCTTGCCTAAAAAGGCACTATGGGGGTGGCAAGAGCCTTAGCCAATATCCGGAATCCCAGGGGTGATAGGTGCAAGCCATCCCTTGCGAAGCAGCGTGGCTTGTCAAGCATGTCATCCCAGGCAGACAGACACTGGATCCCCTTTGACTGACACCAGACATTAAGCCAATTGTTAAAGCTGATCATCTTGTCTCTATATTGTGGCATCATTCTTGGTGAAGGAAGGATACTGCTCAGGGTTAGGGTCATACCTGCCTGGGCTACATAATCAGAGAGCTCCTCTATGTCTCTTTTCATGTAGTCCAGGGAGGTACGTCTCAGGTCGTTCACACCAGCATGGACAATGACTGTGTCATATTTGTACTTGCCGTGGAGTGACCCAAGTGCTTGTGTTATGTGGCGGATTCTAGCGCCCGATAGGCAGCTTACTGTGACCCTCTCCTTGTTCAGCCTGGTGAGTGGGACGTCAGTGTGTCTGACTATGGAGTCACCTATGACAAGTATGTTTGGTGTTATATTTGGCCTTAAGGGCTGTGACTGCTTTGCACACTGCTTTTGTGGTTTATGTGTTGCTTGTGGGGTGTCTTGAGGTAGCAGTTGTTTGGGTGTCTGCTTTGGAGGCCTCTGCTGTTTAGGTAAATTTTTACTCAGAGCCTCCGAGTATGTCTTTGTGTGTTTATGTGTTTGATTCAGTGGAGTGGTAGCATTATGTGAGGCTGGTTTTGTGGTGTGTGTAGTTGCCTTCTCCTCCTGTCTGGTCTTGCCAGTCCTGAGTTGAGAGAGCTCAGCCTCCAGTTTGGCTAAATAGCTGCATCTCTCGCAAGTATTTGTGTTATGTGGGAGGAGGAGAGGGTTGTCTGTGTACATGAGGCAGTTATAACATTTGAAAAGGGTAGATATGCAGAAGGTCCTTGGTGAATCAGCTACATCAGACATGCAGTGCATTATGTCATATGGATGTGTAGCAGGTAGTACTATACTAGTGCATATCCTACTGACATTTAGGTGGTCAGTGCCAGCCCAGGTTCCACATCCAAGCTAACCCCAGGTATAAGTGTCTGCTCCCCCTCCCCAGACAGTAACACAAGGTACTCCTATGTCTATGTGGCCATTTCTGTTTTAATAGTCCTCTTATATGTGGTGAATATGACCTTGGAAATGCCCCATACCTTGTCCTTTTTACAAAGTATCATATCAGTTACCCTTCATCGCACCTGTTGCATAGACATATTACTGCTGCCCACAGCATTCATATCCTACTACACCTGTTCCCAATACATTTTTTTTTCTGTGGCACCTTTGCTAGGATGTATATGTTATGTGTACAAAGGACGTGCAGTAACACCGTTACTCCTTGGTGGCAACTTTTCCATGTGTTGCCTCTCTCAGGGCACCTATGGCAAGCCTTGGACACAAATACATTAGACATGTCAATCAGTAGGTGTATCAAGTAGGCTTTGGAAGTTCATAGGTTAGTATTACGCTAACTGCCCTTGCGAGCCATTTTAAGCCTAGCCAATCATCCCTTGTGAGACTCAAACCCTGCACCTTGTGTTTGTAAAGCAAACACCATAATTATTAGGCCACCCTCCCAACCTTGTCATCTACCTAGTGCCACTGCCCCCATCAATTCTGCACCTGGCTAACAGTCCCCTATACTGCTCTGTACATTTCCATCCCTTGTACATACTGCAGCAATGGTCAGGGGCCAACTACACTCCTTCATACATCCTACTGGCCACGAGTATTGCTATGCACACTCTGTTTCATCCCCCCAACAACACACTGCCATATCTAACCTAAGCACTGGAGTAATCATGTTCCTGTGTGTGTCCTCCCAAGGTGCCTAGTGCTCATACTGTGCTCCAACCCACAGTTAGGCATAGTAATTCCATGCCACTATGTTGCATTCCTATTTACATATACCTACAGGCATTTGTCACACTGTTACTGCCATCCACCAGTTGTTGATTATAGTAATGAGGGTCCATTATCAGGCAGGTCTTCTTACAGGTTCATAGAAGATTACTAGGTTAATGGCCCTAGAGCCCTTACAAAGCTAACCAGATTTATCCTGAGTTGCCCCAATTGTCAGTGGCTAGATGAGTGATGTTTGCAAAGTAAGAGTCTATGGTAGTTAATAACGACTTCCTTTTTCCAGGAGGGACATGGGCCCCACCCCAGGAGTGAATTTGTGGTCACCCATCCATTGATCTAGGTTGCATTTGAAGAGTGTCAGGGAGCGGTTCTGCTTCTCGTGAATTGGAAGATTGTTCCAGAGAAGTGTCACTCTCTGGGAGATATGTCTATCCATCCAGCATGAACTGTTCAATGTCAGAGGCTAGGTTAAAATCCCTGGAGTGAGTAACCCTCCTCCAGTTTGATTTATGAATGTGTAGCATTTTCATCAGGGCCAGGTCAGAGACTGCCCTGTAAGCCAGGCACAGGTCACCCCTTTACAACCTGTAGAAGACACAATACATTGACAGGACTCTCAGTTTTTTCCACATAAGACTTGTTTTTTTATACCCTGTAATTTTTTGGTGTGAAACCTATGTGGTCTCTCTGATTGTTGCAGGTTGTCTGGTGAGGTACAAGCAAAAGGGAGCATTGTACTCAATTATTGGTCTGATGAGGGTTGAGTATTATGGAATTTTAACATCCTTAGATTTAGATGCAATGCCACATAGAAGGATTTCCCTACTACTGTGGATATATGATTGTCAAAGTTCAGACTGCTCTCAACCTGAATACCCAGATCATATACCACTGGTTCTTTTCTTAGTGGGGTGCTGTCTATAATGTAATTAACAGGGATGTCAGCTTTCCCAAAGGGAATAATAATGCATTGTTTTGCATTCATATTTAATCTGTGGCTTTGGCTCCAGTCATTTGCCTGCATTAACCCTGCCTGCAGTATATTAACATTGTTGGGGGACTCAGTGATTGCTCCCAATTTGCAATCATTAGTGAACTTGGTCAACCACAGGCCATTCCAGTTTGCCTGGATTTCTGAGAAATAAATTCTGAATAGTAAGAGGCCCAGCACAGAACCTTATGGTACCCCACTGGTGGCTGGTCTTTTGCTAGATATAAAGTCATACACTTTGACAGTATGTGTCCTGTCAGTGAGAGAATTGGCTACCTAATTGATAATGTAGGAGTTCATTCCCAATTGGAAGAGTTTCTCTATAATACCATGCAGGATTGTGTCAAGTGCCTTGGCTATATATCAAGACAGATGGTATGCACTGTCTTTCCCTCATCCAGGGCCTTGGTGACTTTCTCAAAGAAGTCAGTCATGTTTAACAGGCATGATCTACCTTTAATGAATCCGAACTGAGTTGGGGCCAGAGTTTGGAGATTACTTACATCCTTTTAAATAAGGTCCATAATGATTCTTTCCATGGCCTTGCAGATGAGGCTAGTCAAGCTAACAGGGCTATAATTCCCAGGGTCAGTTGATGGTTCACCTTTGTGCAGAGGGATTACTGCTGCTGTCCTCTATTCCTCCAGAACATAGCCAGTTTGCAGGCTGTGGTAAAACAGGGATCCAAGTGGGTCTGCTAGGTCATGTTTTAAAGTTATTTGAAAGGCAACCTGCTATGTTGTCTGGTCCCACTGATGCTGTGTTTTTGGCCTTAGAGAGCACCGAGATGACCTGCTCTCTTGAGATAATAGGCTGAAGAATGGTGGCAGGTATACTTTGGAGGATGACTGGAAGGGACAGAGGGGTGAAGTTTGCTACAAATCTGTCAACTAGCAGGTTGGCTAATACATCCAGTTGAGTATGGTTGGTGCCATCTACAACCAGTTCAGCACGTAGCTCCAGGTCCACATAGTAACTATGTCACGTTCTCTATTCCACAGTTCTTCTTCTGCAAGGACCGTCGAGTAAAATGATGTCCTGGCATTATATAGCACTAATATTTGCCTCTTAATGATGCAGTTATGCTACAGAGGCAATTTAGTGCCACTTTCTATGAACAGCAGCCAGAATGCAATGTGCTACCCACACCAGCTGGTGTTAGCTATGCCCAATATTGTTGCATAAGCATGTGATCATTATGCTCAAGACAACAGCCCGTGTAGATCCACAGTACTGTGGCACTGTGCTACAGACATCTGATAGTGCCCAACTACAATATTATGATGTGTCACATGATGTCTGAAAGTGCATCCATGCACATAAGAACACAATTTCACTCCTTAAATAAACCAGAGTGAGTGGACATAGCTTTCTCAGGCACTGAGGTCCACCATAATGTGCTATTTTTGTTCTTTATCCACGAGGATGTTGATAGCTGCTGCGATAATACGATACCCCTTGGCTAAGGTGGGTGCCTGGCACAAACCTGTCAGGATGGTAAGTGAAGCCACTAGCATCACCTGTTCTGGTCAGCAGTTCCAGCATTTGTACAGTGACCTGCAGTGGCACCGGTTTAACCTGCCTCAGCAGTGGTTAGGAGGAGAGAAAATTTGAAATGTACTGCAAGCATTGTTTTTTCAAAATTTTCTTTCCTATTCCATCACCTGGTGTACTTGTGTACTGAGGTGTGCATACTTCATCTTACAGCAGCCAAGGCATGAGAGGTCAAGATGGCAGGATGTCAGTGTTTCACTCCTGGCAGTGGGGTGTATATGCTATGGGTGCCACATCACTGAGCCCCTGTACTTGAATGAGTGCCATATGTGTGTTGTAACGTGTTCTGTTTTTCTCATCCTTCCAGATTCCATTGTGAGACAGGCTATGGAATGGTGGCAGTTGGCTCAGCTTGTACCAGCTAACTCCTCCTGCGCTGAATCATCAGTCATCATTAGGTCTGCCTCTCAACAAGGGGAAGGAGATCACCCTGCTGAAGGTGACCAAGAGGGATTGCTGGTGGCCTTTGTAACTACTCCTCAAAGGGGGAGTGTAAGCTACTCTTCTGAAAGTGTCTCAGATGAGTCTCCTATCATCTCTCAGTGATAACTCTGGAGGATGGTGTTGACTGAGGTGAACCAAAAGCTCAATGTCCACCATGGCACTTTGGAGTACCTCCTGGAATGGCTAGCCTTGTTACATGCACAGCAAGCCCTGACTATTGAGTCAACAGACATACAGCCTGCCCATGGTTTCAGCAGTGGAGATGAATGATGGTTGGGCGTGGCATTCTGGGCTGGCCTGGCATTTGAGCATGGACATCTTCTATCCCCACCAAGATGCTTTCCTCCCTAATGCGTCATTCCACATACCTTGTTGATTGTCCAAGAAAGAAAATGCAACACCCCTATGCTGTCTGCCCTCTGTCTGCCTGTGACTCTACACTTTTTGTGAGTATTATGCCTCTTTCTATGTGTTTCTTTCCCCTTTATCCCCTTCACAACCATTCCTCTCTACGTTTACGTTCCATCTAACTTTACTAGGTATATACTGAAAATGGGGTTCTCTACCCCATAAAAAATTTGCCCTACCTCCCCCCACCTGTCATAACTTATAGCAACTGCTATGTGTCTTCCTCTGTTTGCTATTCTTTCCTCTTCTGCTTTCTTACCTTCCTCTTTTGTTTCCTTTGATATGATAAACTGGGTTGGTGATCTTTGCTTTGCTCACCCTCATTCATCTATCTGGACAACCACGAGTGGTATTCACATGGTGCTTCTTTATATGCATGAGCAAGCCTGAGTTCTGCTGCATTAGTCTATTGTGAAGATGATATCAGCCACATCAGTCACTCTCTTCTGTAGTGCTGCCCGTCCATTGGATCTACCTAATACTGCCCTTCCCTTATTTTACGGTACTATCCTTTGTTTGTTATATCAGCACTACGCTAATACTAATACATATCTGACAAACTACACATCATTTTGCACTGTTTAATGCACAGTACTTGTTTATAAAATTCAGCCCTGGTGTTCTTTGCAGAAAACTCAACTCATTTGGTTCCCAGTCAGCCTGGTAACTTCTGAGCAAAGGGCTGGTAACAAGATAAATACTCAAATAGTATAAACAATCCAAATGCAGAGTAATACACCAACGGAGGCAGGAACCAGCGTAATTAAAATAAATGTAAAGAGTTCAGTCACCATAAACGCTGTTCCTTACGGCAATAAAACGTATTCACTGTTGCAATGGCGTGATGTTCAAACCAGACTATTAGAATTGTTATTATGGCTGTGAATTCTTATTTTGGTTGTGAGCCGTTTGACTACAGGCTATGCATCCACCAGTTTTGTGTAGCTATCATTTATCATAATCTATTCTAACAGTCCTATAGCATTTTAGTTTTACGAGATTGTTTTAAATTGTATGAACTTAATTTTAAGATTGCTCGTTCTAATTTCATCATGCAGCAACATAGTGCATCAGTTTAGTAGTTATGCACCACATAGGATAAATATTAGTATAAGATCTCCTACGAATGAAGCACTAATATGGATTTGCATGACCAGTTTTGTGTGTTCCACTTTAAATTGTTAAGCGCAAATTTTGCTAATTTTGTAACCAATCAGGAATCATGACAGTTCTTTTAAAGAGCTTGTTTTTATGTAATTGTATCAAAGTCTGAAGAAGCCTGTTGGCGAAAGCGCTTACTTTATTTTATTATTAAAGATTTTTATGCTCTCAGAAGTTCTTGAAGTGATTAATGGTTTGAACATCACGCCATTGCAACAGTGAATACGTTTTATTGCCGTAAGGAACAGCGTTTATGGTGACTGAACTCAAATAGTATACACAAAAAAGGAAAGAGACTATCACTTCTGAGTTTAGGCTTGTCTTAATTTTCTACTTGTCATTGTCTACTTACAGGCTGCGAGCCATTGTTGACAATTACGCCATATTTTAATGATCTGTTCTTCCCTCAACATACTATAATTATTTTATAAGCATGTCTGTTTCTTATACTCAAATTCATTTCTGGCTCTTCTCTCTCTGACTCTTTTCACTCATTCTGCTGAGTATTAACTGCAGAATTTGACCTGTTTTGCTCAGTATACTTGGTTAAGGCCTGCATATCAACTTCTGTTTTTCTAACTTCATCTGCCCCCTACTCTTCAGAGTACCCAGATTATGTTGTAATTCAAGTATATGTGGTTAGTCTAAACATCTTTGCCACCCTACAAACAGTATAGTTAACCTAATCTCTTCTATTACTTACTTTACTGGCTGCAGTCCTGGTTTCTGAATGTCTTCTTTTTCTTCTTCCATACTTTCTCGTAATATAACACACTACTAAATGAATAGCTCAGCCTACTATTGGCAAATATTACTTATCTCACTTTTTTCATGTTTGCCCTGCTCCAAACATCTATCTGCTCAAATCCCTTGATGGACTGGTAATCTTAGGGGATAAAGAGAAATCAGTCTTGTCCTACCTACCCCTTGACTCCCAAACATCTTAGAGCTTCACATTTTACTATATGTAACATCACTTTTTTTCTAAATAATCCTTTTTTTAGATCAAATCACCATATTTCTTCCTCATCCAACAAGATGGCTTGTACTCTATCCTTCTTGCTATATGTACTGTTCTTACTCTTAGTTTGCCATACACAAACATGCCTTACTTACATTAATTTCCTTGTCTTACAGCTCTAATATTTCTTTACATTCCTAACAGATTTGTAAGGCACAACTTTTATCTTTTGGTCCCATTGGCAATTTCTTGTGTTCAGGTTCTGATATCTTACTTCCCCTCATCTCTCTATGGGATAAATTAAAAAAAAGAGTCCTAGATGCTAGTTCTTGTGTCCAGAGGAATACGTCCCTAATTTTGACCCCACTGACACAGGTGATTCGCTGCCAGGGATGAAGGAGCCAGTGAAGGGAAGTTGGAGTGGGTGTTCACTGCTGTCTTGCCATCTTAGAAGAATGGCTATAGATTGGCTATCTGCTGCACTGGTTACACGCAGAGGCAGAGTTCACTTAAGCAGCATGAAAGTTTGTAATGTGCAATTGGTATACCAAACAGTGCACGTCAGTAAGCTACAAGCTCTCTTTATAGTTGCTTGGGTGATAGCACCACTAATGGGCTCTTCCCTGACTGGGGAATGAATGGGCTCAAGGCTTATAAGACAGGCTGACCATTCTCGTCATCTCATCCTTGTAAACTAGTTTTAGATACCATTCTCTTCATCTCCTTAGCCTTGAAAAATAGTTTTAGGTACCATTCGCTTCCTCTCCTCATCCTTGGAAACTAGTTTTAGGTACCATTCTCTTCCTCTCCTCATCCTTGTAAACTAGTTATAGGTACCATTCTCTTCCTCTCCTCATCCTTGTAAACTAGTTATAGGTACTATTCTCTTCCTCTCCTACTCCTTGTAAACTAGTTATAGGTACCATTCTCTTCCTCTCCTCATCCTTGTAAACTAGTTATAGGTACCATTCTCTTCCTCTCCTCATCATTGTAAACTAGTTATAGGTACCATTCTCTTCCTCTCCTCATCCTTGTAAACTAGTTATAGGTACCGTTCTCTTCTTCTCCTCATCCTTGTAAACTAGTTATAGGTACCGTTCTCTTCCTCTCCTCATCATTGTAAACTAGTTATAGGTACCATTCTCTTCCTCTCCTCATCAATGTAAACTAGTTATAGGTACCATTCTCTTCCTCTCCTCATCCTTGTAAACTAGTTATAGGTACCGTTCTCTTCCTCTCCTCATCCTTGTAAACTAGTTATAGGTACCGTTCTCTTCTTCTCCTCATCCTTGTAAACTAGTTATAGGTACCGTTCTCTTCCTCTCCTCATCCTTGTAAACTAGTTATAGGTACCGTTCTCTTCCTCTCCTCATCCTTGTAAACTAGTTATAGGTACCGTTCTCTTCCTCTCCTCATCCTTGTAAACTAGTTATATGTACCGTTCTCTTCCTCTCCTCATCCTTGTAAACTAGTTATATGTACCGTTCTCTTCCTCTCCTCATCCTTGTAAACTAGTTTTAGGTACCGTTCTCTTCCTCTCCTCATCCTTGTAAACTAGTTATAGGTACCGTTCTCTTCCTCTCCTCATCATTGTAAACTAGTTATAGGTACCATTTTCTTCCTCTCCTCATCCTTGTAAACTAGTTATAGGTACCATTCTCTTCCTCTCCTCATCCTTGTAAACTAGTTATAAGTACCATTCTCTTCCTCTCCTCATCCTTGTAAACTAGTTATAAGTACCATTCTCTTCCTCTCCTCATCCTTGTAAACTAGTTATAGGTACCATTCTCTTCCTCTCCTCATCCTTGTAAACTAGTTATAGGTACCATTCTCTTCCTCTCCTCATCCTTGTAAACTAGTTATAGGTACCGTTCTCTTCCTCTCCTCATCATTGTAAACTAGTTATAGGTACCGTTCTCTTCCTCTCCTCATCATTGTAAACTAGTTATAGGTACCGTTCTCTTCCTCTCCTCATCCTTGTAAACTAGTTATAGGTACCGTTCTCTTCCTCTCCTCATCATTGTAAACTAGTTATAGGTACCATTCTCTTCCTCTCCTCATCAATGTAAACTAGTTATAGGTACCATTCTCTTCCTCTCCTCATCAATGTAAACTAGTTATAGGTACCATTCTCTTCCTCTCCTCATCCTTGTAAACTAGTTATAGGTACCGTTCTCTTCTTCTCCTCATCCTTGTAAACTAGTTATAGGTACCGTTCTCTTCTTCTCCTCATCCTTGTAAACTAGTTATAGGTACCGTTCTCTTCCTCTCCTCATCCTTGTAAACTAGTTATAGGTACCGTTCTCTTCCTCTCCTCATCCTTGTAAACTAGTTATAGGTACCGTTCTCTTCCTCTCCTCATCCTTGTAAACTAGTTATATGTACCGTTCTCTTCCTCTCCTCATCCTTGTAAACTAGTTATATGTACCGTTCTCTTCCTCTCCTCATCCTTGTAAACTAGTTTTAGGTACCGTTCTCTTCCTCTCCTCATCCTTGTAAACTAGTTATAGGTACCGTTCTCTTCCTCTCCTCATCATTGTAAACTAGTTATAGGTACCATTTTCTTCCTCTCCTCATCCTTGTAAACTAGTTATAGGTACCATTCTCTTCCTCTCCTCATCCTTGTAAACTAGTTATAGGTACCATTCTCTTCCTCTCCTCATCCTTGTAAACTAGTTATAAGTACCATTCTCTTCCTCTCCTCATCCTTGGAAACTAGTTATAAGTACCATTCTCTTCCTCTCCTCATCCTTGTAAACTAGTTATAGGTGCCATTCTCTTCCTCTCCTCATCCTTGTAAACTAGTTATAGGTACCGTTCTCTTCCTCTCCTCATCCTTGTAAACTAGTTATAGGTACCGTTCTCTTCCTCTCCTCATCATTGTAAACTAGTTATAGGTACCGTTCTCTTCCTCTCCTCATCCTTGTAAACTAGTTATAGGTACCGTTCTCTTCCTCTCCTCATCCTTGTAAACTAGTTATAGGTACCGTTCTCTTCCTCTCCTCATCCTTGTAAACTAGTTTTAGGTACCGTTCTCTTCCTCTCCTCATCCTTGTAAACTAGTTTTAGGTACCGTTCTCTTCCTCTCCTCATCCTTGTAAACTAGTTTTAGGTACCGTTCTCTTCCTCTCCTCATCCTTGTAAACTAGTTTTAGGTACCGTTCTCTTCCTCTCCTCATCATTGTAAACTAGTTTTAGGTACCGTTCTCTTCCTCTCCTCATCATTGTAAACTAGTTTTAGGTACCGTTCTCTTCCTCTCCTCATCATTGTAAACTAGTTATAGGTACTGTTCTCTTCCTCTCCTCATCATTGTAAACTAGTTATAGGTACCGTTCTCTTCCTCTCCTCATCCTTGTAAACTAGTTATAGGTACCGTTCTCTTCCTCTCCTCATCCTTGTAAACTAGTTATAGGTACCGTTCTCTTCCTCTCCTCATCCTTGTAAACTAGTTATAGGTACCGTTCTCTTCCTCTCCTCATCATTGTAAACTAGTTATAGGTACCATTCTCTTCCTGTCCTCATCCTTGTAAACTAGTTATAGGTACCGTTCTCTTCCTCTCCTCATCCTTGTAAACTAGTTTTAGGTACCGTTCTCTTCCTCTCCTCATCCTTGTAAACTAGTTTTAGGTACCGTTCTCTTCCTCTCCTCATCCTTGTAAACTAGTTATAGGTACCGTTCTCTTCCTCTCCTCATCATTGTAAACTAGTTATAGGTACCGTTCTCTTCCTCTCCTCATCATTGTAAACTAGTTATAGGTACCATTCTCTTCCTCTCCTCATCCTTGTAAACTAGTTATAGGTACCATTCTCTTCCTCTCCTCATCCTTGTAAACTAGTTATAGGTACCATTCTCTTCCTCTCCTCATCCTTGTAAACTAGTTATAGGTACCATTCTCTTCCTCTCCTCATCATTGTAAAATAGTTTTAGGTACCATTCTCTTCCTCTCTCAGCCTTGTAAAATAGTTTTAGGTACCGTTCTCTTCCTCTCCTCATCCTTGTAAACTAGTTATAGGTACCATTCTCTTCCTCTCCTCATCATTGTAAACTAGTTATAGGTACTGTTCTCTTCCTCTCCTCATCATTGTAAACTAGTTTTAGGTACCATTCTCTTCCTCTCCTCATCCTTGGAAACTAGTTTTAGGTACCATTCTCTTCCTCTCCTCATCCTTGTAAACTAGTTTTAGGTACCATTCTCTTCCTCTCCTCCTCCTTGTAAAATAGTTTTAGATACCATTCCCTTCATCTCCTCACCCCTGTAAACAAGTTTTAGGTACCATTCTCATCATCTCGTCATCCCCTTCCCTCATTACTCCTTACACAGCATGTATTACTATCTTTGTATATGTGGTGATACAGATACCAGCTCTGGCCCCTCATGATCTTCCTTTATGCTAAATTCCCATTTCTGTGAAGTTAAAATTAAATAAGTAGTTGATATACAAATAATGAACATGCCTGTTTCTAAGTCTGGATATTGTCTCATAACCTGGTTTCATGGCTGTCCAAGAACCACAGATTAAGCCTAACACATATATCAGAATTAAAAACTCAGTCAGGAGAGGATTAGAAAGCGTTATTTTGCTTATATCCTACAAACTAAGTTGCCCATTCATATAGAATGCATTCTGTCTTTTCAGTATTGGCACAAACTGAGTAGTAATAGAGGTTTTGATGGAGGCAGAATTAAAACTAAGCATTTTGGTTAGCTCTGTGGTACAGAGAGAAAGTCCTGATTATCATGCAGATGGTCTGGAATCGACTAGCGACACAGACACTATACAAGACACTGAGGGAGAGCGGGAGTGAGTGGCCAGTACTGACTCACTTATCCAGGCAGGAGAAATACAGTATGGCCTGCTGCAGTAGCAGCACCTATGGGGGGTATGGTATACAGCACATGGGTTAGGGACATGCAGTCTTCATGTGGCATTTGCGGGAATGCACATTCCCAGAGGAGATGTCATAGCAGGGTGTTATGTGTACAAGTACATATATCAGCTGCCAGGGGTAAGCTTTTGGTGTGAATGCATAAGCCTGCATAGGTTCATAGGTTCATAGGTAGGTACTAGGCTATTAGCCCTAGGGCCTATATAAGCCTAGCCAAAAAGGTACCCTGGCTTTCGCCACCCAAGAAAATTATTTTCCTGTGCCCCTGTCGAGCAGAGCCACAGAAGTGATCCCCGGGGTGAATTTCCTATTTCCCATCCAATCATCAAGATTTTTCTTGAAGAGTGTTAATGAGGAGCTTTGTTTGATATAGGTAGATAGTTTGTTCCAGAGTATGGGAAGTCTCTGGGACAGGAATCTATCCCTCCAGCATGTTCTGTTTATTGTGGGGACAAGGTTTACGTCCCTAGAGTGTGTAGCTTGGAGGGATTGGGATTTATTTAAGTGGAGCATGTCCAACAGCGCTGGGTTTGACATAGCTTTGTATGTTAGGCAGAGATCGCCTCTGAGTAGGCGATATGCAACGGAGTAAAGCTGGAGTTTTTTGAGACGGTCTGCGTAGGGCATTTCTTTGAGGCCAGTAATCCTCTTTGTGAGGTATTTCTGCGGCCTTTCCAGTTGTTGTAGATGTCTTGTGAGGTACATACCAAAGGGAAATTGTACTCTACAATGGGTCTAATGAGTGACAAGTAGAGGGGAACAATGACCTCTTTTTTCCTGGATGAGAAACCTTTTGTGATGAGGTGTGCCACGTAGAAGGATTTCCTGACTACTGTGGTGATATGATTATCAAAGGAGAGACTACTGTCCACCTGTGTCCCAAGGTCTCTTATCCTACTTTCGGTGTTAAGTAGACTGACACCTATGCGGTAGTTCATGGGAACAGAGTTTTTACCAAAGCAGATGACAGTGCACTTTTTGGCATTGAGCTTGAGGCCATGGCTTTGACAACAGACATCTGTCTCAGTGAGGCCCTTTTGTAGGATGTCCACATCGTTAAGGAGTTTTGATTATGGCTCTTAGTTTGCAGTCATCTGCAAACTTCATTAGCCAAAGACCTTCTGTGTTACCCTGTACTTCAGAGAAGTAGATACCAAACAGAAGAAGACCCAGGACTGAACCCTGTGGTACTCCACTTGTCACTGGTCTGAAGTCGGATTTGGAGTCTGCTACTTTCACAGTGTGGGTTCTGTCAGTGAGCCAGTTAGCAACCCATCTTCTGACATAGGAATTTATACCTAGTTTAGTGAGTTTATCTATAATTCCAGAATGGGGGATAGTGTCAAAAGCCTTGGTGAGATCTAGATAGGCTGTGTGAACCACCTTACCCTCTTCTACGGCTTTAGTGACTGCTTCAAAGAAGTCTTTCAGGTTTAGGAGATATGATCTGCCTTTTACAAACCCAGACTGTGTGGGGTCCAGAGTTTGGAGACTACCAATGTCTTTGTTTATAAGTTCCATGATGATACGTTTCAGGGCCTTGCAGACCAGGCTTGTCAGGCTAATGGGGCAGTAGTTCCCAGAGTCCATGATGGCTCTCCCTTTGTGGAGCAGGATAACCATCGCTGTGTGCCATTCAGTGGGCACAAAGCCTGAGGTGAGGCTATGATTGAACATGGTACTTAGGTGGGGTGCCAGTTCGTTCTGTACTTTGTGTAGAACACAGCCTGGGATGTTGTCAAGTCCCATGGATGCTGTGTTCATGGCTTTGGAGAGTGTGCTTTTTACCTGTGCAGCTGTTGTGATTACAGGAACTTTGCATTCTTCCGGTATAAGAGCTGGGCCTTTTAGGGGGTGAGAGGGGGGTAAAGTTAGCACTGAACCTATCTGCCAGGATGTTGACAATATCAGTTGGTTCTGTATATTTAGTGCCATTGTGCTGTAACTCAGAGCAGATCTGAGTATTGCCATGGAGATTCTTGACATAGCTATAGAATGCTGTGTGGTTGTCTTTAGAATCAGTGGTGATTTTGTTTTCGTAAGTAGCTTTGGAGGATTTTATGAGGGATCTCAGCTTCTTACTGAGGCTGACCAGGGAGTTCCTCCAATCATGAGATTTTACTCTTTTTTGCAAAAGTTTCTTGCTTCTGTTGTAGAGTTTGTTTATGGCAGGGGAATACCAGATTGGCTTTGTTTTTTGGAGGATAGCATCTTGGTTCTGTTAGGGATAGCATGATCCATGCACTCGTGTAAGTGCTTATAAAGTGCGTTTGTGTAGGATTTAACAGTCATACCTCTATTGCCTGTCTGCATGGGTGTCGTGAAGTTTGCCAGTTCTGTCTTAAGAAGCGTGAAGTTGGCTTTGGAGAAAATTTATGGTGGTTTCCATAATGGGGGGTGGGGGAGGGATGTGGATGTCTAGGGTGATTAGCTTGTGGTCGGATCTGATCAACGAGGAATTGACCTCTGGTGTGGAACACCGGTCGCCCTTGTTGGTAATAACCAGGACTAGGATATTGTTGCCTCTGGTGGGGGTGTGGATAATTTGATCCACGGCATTGGAATTTATGAATTCCAGAAAATGTTGAGCAAAAGAGTTGGTACATGAGTAGTTTTTCCAGTTAATGGTGGGGTAGTTGAAATCACCCATTATTAGGGTATTGGGTTGTACCCTAATATTTTCCAGTTTATCAAGAAATGAGGAGTGGGAATCCTGGGGCATGGTGGGGGATCTGCAGCAAGCTAGAATTTGGATTGCAGTCTTGCCCAGAGTTAGTTGTACTTGGATAATCTCGGATGCATTTTGCTGAGCAACTAGCCTGGAGGTGTGGATATCCTTAATGAATATGGACACGCCTCCACCTTTAGTGTTTCGGTCCAGGTTAGGTGGCTGAAAGGTGTGGTATGAATTATAGCCTGGTAATGCAGGGGTGCTCTCTGGAGCCTTGAACCAGGTCTCAGTCACTGCACACATGTCGATGTTCTCCATTTTAAGGAGTGCCTCGAGTGAGTGCATTTTGAGGTTTAGACTTCTAGCACTGAGTAGCATTACACTCAGATTTTGCTTGCTTGTACCTGTTACAGTGCTGAATTTGTCATTTGAACCTTGTCTAAAAAAGGCACTATAGGGGTGGCAAGAGTCTTAGCCAGTATCCAGAATCCCAAGGGCGACAGGTGCAGGCCATCTCTGGCAAAGCATCGTGGTCTGTCAATCATGTCATCCCAGGCAGACAGATACTGGATCCCCTTAAAATGACACCAGATGCTTAGCCAATTATTGAAGTCAATTATTTTGTCCTAGTACTGTGGTATCATTCTGGGTGATGGCAGGATGCTACTCAGGGTTAGGGTCATACCTACCTGGGTTACAAGATTGGAGAGCTCCTCCATGTCTCTTTTCATGTAGTCCAGGGAGGTACATCTCAGGTCATTCACACCAACATAGACAATGACAGAGTCATATATGTACTTGTGGAGTGAACTGAGTATGTGCGTTATGTGGCAGATCCTGACACCCGACAGACAGCTGACAGTAACTTTCTCCTTGTTTAGCCTGGTGAGTGGAACATCAGTGTGCCTGACTATAGAGTCACCTATGACTAGAGTGCTGAGTATGTTGTTATCCCTTATCGGCTGTGGTTCAGTGGCACACTGAATTTGTGGGCTATGTGTCATTTGGATTGTGTTGGGGGGTGGAGGTTGCTTGCGTTTCTGCTTTGGAGGTCTCTGTTGCTTAAGCAAATTTTTATTGAGAGCTGTGCTATGACTGTTTCTTACCACTGGTGATAGAGAGTGAATGGAAACAGGCACGGTGAGAGAACCAGTTGATCAGAACAGAAAGGAGAAAGAAAAAGCAATAACCTCCCTACCCCCAAGCAAACCTAAAATATACGCTCCTACCAATTTCCTCTGGAGAAACAAATCTCTTGGTTTCTAAAAGTCATCTTCCAGTTATGATTAAACATCATGCTTTCATAAATGAAGGGTCTATTATAGCACATAATGTTATGTTATAGTCACTTCTACTTGGAATATTCATTTACTGATTTCTTAATTCAATCATTCTACACTAGCCACTGAGACAACAAGGCCCAGTCCAGCTTCAACCAGCCATGCCCTACTACAGTGCAGCATAACTAACTTCTGTCACAGACTATTACTCTGAGTGCAGCAATGGTACATCAGAGACAGATGTCCTATTAATTGCCGTTTATAGGTAAAGTTTCACAGCACTCTAGAGCTCTCATCACACACTCTCTTTTTACTAAAATCTAATTACTGGTGATATAAGGGATGGTCAAGGCTGACTAAGAAAGTGAAGATGAGTGGGCTACATGCATAGTCTCAGTGTAAATAACTGAGTGAAATGTAACCACTGCAGGGACACTGAATCATTAGGAAAAAAAATACATACACCTGAGTTATGAGAGCATTCAAAAAGGGGCAGGATGACTTGATCTCAAGGTACAACATTCTTTGTAGGTATTTTGAACAGTAAGTTACCAGGAGGACAGGAAAACAGGTCTACTACACCAAAAATAATCCAAGCATATTATAGTTGAGTAACTTGGAGGGTTTCCGGAAACTACACCACTATGAGTGTACTGATAATAGTATTTACATCACAGTATATAAATAGCAGCTATCCAGGAAAGTGTGTGTTGGGGGTCTGTCTGTCTGCCTGTCTTCCTGCCTATCTCAGTATTTATGTCACAAGAAACAAGGCCATTCTATTTTGCTGTTGTTGCTCTTTCTGTTAGCAGATGTAGTTATTCATTATTTCATGCAGGCATTTACTATGTTCTTCACTTCAGTTCCATAAACAAATCCACATATTTCTTCCCATACTATCAACAGAACTCCATGTAGTAGCACTATTTTGTGACAAAATTTTATAGAAAATAAAAATCAATATGCCATTAATTTAATCTGATGCATACTTCATAAATATCATAACACACCTGTTTTACAGTAATGTAATACCTAGCTTTTAGTTACAACACTTACAAGAAGAAATGGAAAATGTGCTTGTGAGAGCACACACACACACACACACACACACACACACACACACACACACACACACACACAGACACAAACACAAACACACAAACACTAACACACAAATTATCTTCCTGTATTAATATATTAATATCATTATATTATGAGTAGATTGTGACCAAGGAAAGGAATTTGTGCTGCATACATTATCAAGGAAAAAATATCCCACCGGCCATGCATATGATGATCAGTAAACCAAATGTACCTCTATCTTTCTTTGTCTTCTTGGGATGGGAAGGATTGGAAGGTCCATTAGTATAGTGTGGGGGCAGCCTGACATGATCAAGTAGTAGAAGGGTTCAAACAAAGGGCAACAACTTAAATAAATGATACCATCAGACTGAATACAGACTGTTAGACTTAAAAAAAAAAATGCTTATAAGAGGCGATCTCTGCTTGACTTACAAAGCCATGTCTGACCCAGCTCTGTTAGAAATGCTGCATCTAAAGAAATCCCAATCCCTCCACATCACACACTCCAGTGACCTCAACCTCATTACCACAATCAACAGAACATGCTGGAGGGAACAGGTTCATAACCCAGAGACTGCCCATGGTCTGGAATAGACTTCCCATACATGTCAAGCAGAGCACCTCACTGGCCCTCTTCAAGAGAAATCTTGATGAGTGGATGGGAAATAGAAAGTTCACCCTGGGGATCACTTCAGTGGCTCTACTTGATAGAGGCACTGGGAACTAACTTCTGGCATCACGATGCCCGTGCACTTCTATGGGCTAGGCTTGTAAAGGCTCCAGGACCATTAGCCTAGTACACACCTATGAACCTAAGGACCTATAAGACTCTATCACACTGTTTTGTAACAGAAAGCAACTAGGGATTTTAACTCAACTTCTCATACAGAATGTGGTTTACATGGGTTAAATAATTTAAAAAATATAGATCTGACTGCTTATACAAAGATAAGTGCAAATTATATCACTATAGTTGTAAGGAAAAGGAAATTATGTGAAGGTTATTTGATCCTCTGCTACTGAAGTCATTGTACACTTTCAGGAACTTTGGAACAGAACACAATAAGCAACATTACACCTACTTCATTTTCCAATAACCGACAGTTTTGAAAAGGAAGTTACTTGTTTTGTTTCCGAAAGCTCAGAGAGAAGTGCATTCACATTTCAAATTTATTTTAATGCAAAGGCTGGAAGACAGAAACCCTTTAACATTAATTTATACAGAAAAATGTCCATAATGAATGGGTTGAAACATAGCATGTGTTCTTTACCAGGGCAACATAGAGTCTAGAGATTAGTATTTTCAAAAACCCTAACTTTTGCCCATTTGATAGACAGGGTACATCTGAAGTAACTTGCCTCGGACCCCCTAAATTCTTAGCTTATATAACTGAAAATAGTATAACAAAAATCAGTCTCCCTGTATTTTGTAATAAAAAAAGAGCAGGTGTGCTGTATAAAAGAACACATGAACAGAAACCTGAAATATAATAAGTATAACGGATTAATTGAAAACTGTCTTGTCAGTCAGTGTTGCATATCTATTATTTCAGAAAGAGAAAAAAAATAAAAAGTTGACAGATCACAACTAGGCAGGGCAACAAATAAAGAAACATTTTATTCAGAATGTACTTTGGGTGTCTTGGTGTTTATTTTATTTATCTGTACCAGATTCACTATAGGCTATCCTTACTGTTCTAATTAACCAGAATAGTTTGGATTATTTACAATGCTCAGAAAATTGAACCCAAATAAAACAGCATTGCTAATACATTTTTCTGTCTAATGAAGGTGTTAGCAAAACTTTACTACTTAGAAAATAATGGGGGAATTGATCACAACCCCCATGCATGAAAAGACCTGTCCTGCAGTGGGGGAGAAATGGGGACGCTTAATATGTTCTTATATGGTTAATATGCTCATGCATTCAGAACATGGACACTGAAGGTCAAACTCCATCTTATGATTAAACTGTGATGTTGGGAAAGGATAAATGAAGATGAAGTAAATAAGTGGAACATTTTAGAGGAATGTATGTTACAGGGAAGAAAACATGTAGTATAGTTAAGGGATATACTCGTCATAACAATATTTGACTGAACTGGACCTACCTTCACATTGTTCAGTTGAGTTATACAGCCCAGTATATCAGTGGTCTGCTAATTCCAACAGATGCAATCTAGGGAGGCAGGACTATAAGCCTCAATATATTTTTCACAGACAGCAAATGGCAAAAGCAGAAGCCAGATAATAACACATTCCCCAAAAAGTCATTGACAAATGATGGAAATATCATAAGAATCCCCTCCATGATGGCTCCGTCTTCAAAATCTGTAACAGTTTAATTCATCTATACCACTTCAGTGCTTGCAGCAGTACAAATGCAAGCTACCTTTCTCTTGGAAAAATCACCATAGGATCATACCAGATGATGCCAGGCTCCATTAATATCTTCAGTCGGACTGTTCCTCCATGGAAACCAATCAAGAGACATAGTGTGTAATGCTACAAAGTCTAAGACACCTTACTACAAGTTAACTTTCATCTGATTCAGCTATCATACTATGCTTTACTAAAGTTAAGATTTATTTTGTGGCAAAATGCTGCGCCAAACAGAGGACAAGTAGGACTAATAAAATGCAATATACTATTTTCTCTACAAGTTGGCACCAGGATTAACATCATGAAGCACAAGACACAGAATGTAACAAGAAGGGATGAAGGGAGGCCATTCATTATGAAAACAATTAAAAATTCAGTCATACCAAGCTATGTATCTAGAAGCTGGGTGAAGACTTGATCTGATGTTCCTTGGGCAATCACCATTGCTAAATCACTTTTGGCATTTGACACAAACTGCAGTTTATAATCCTTTGGACTGTGGACAGCACTGCAACTTCTCAAGCAGGAATGAAAGTTACTGTCACTCTTGTACAGTGGGCCCTGACAGATCTCTTTAGAGATTAACACACAGAACAGTAGCAAAATCCTCTACAGCCAACAATCCATTTGTGAATCATTTATTTCCCTAGCGGGAATTAAAATGATCAGAATGTGTTAAATGCAAAAGAAACAAAGAGCTGGTCTGATTTTCCAGAATCTTCAGTTCAGGTACTGTACACAAACAAGCTGCCTTTTGGCATCAGTCATATGCAGAATAGTGTCATCAGAATCCTATGGATGAAGGTAAAAGAAGGTCTCACAGGAAATTAAAGGTTTTCATAGGTTGTTTCAAATATGGTACCCCTCTATGAAATAACTTCACTGTATGCCTAAAAGCTAAGGAAGGATTGCAAGGAAAATATCATCATAAGTTACGACAATTAACTGTAACGGACACGTCAACTACACTGTTAGTAATTGAGAAAAAAAGTACAGCACCTGTGGGAGTAAAGTCACAACCCTTGAATCAGTCAGAACAGTTCTTTACTTTTCACAAAAAAGGTTTCTTAGGCCACCGCATTGGTGTAGAGGGATAAGACCTTAACAATATTTTGGGTGATCAAGGTTTGATTATTGGCTCTAGTGTCTAAAGCAATAACAGAGAGGTATGTGCAGCCCAGCTCAGGTGGAGGACAGCTGTACAGACATTCCTGATGTACGATCATTGGGATAATTCAAAGAAGGAAAGTGGAATAGATATTGGCTAAGCTGCTATGGAGGTGAAGCGATACTCCAGCACTTCCCCATTGCACTACCCCCTCTCTGAAAATACTAGCGAATATAGGAAGGGTGGGTGAGGGTAGGTCATACTAGGAAAAACTGTCCATGGTAGCAGTTCTAGGATGCCCTGAGCTCCTCTTCAGTCCCAACCCAATGGATTCAGTCTGGGGGAGTTTAAGATGGCTTGGTATACTCAAAAAGGACAGGGGCACTGGGATGCTTTTCAGTTTTGTTGGATGGAATAAAGTTCTGAATTTAAATGTCAGCATTTAAGGATTCATGACATAGACAACAGCAGTCACTACCAGAAACATGTATCACAGGAAATTCAAAAACAATACACCCTGGTCCTGGTCGTCCACTACTATAAATAAACTCTACAACAAACAAAAGAAATTCCTTAAATTATTTATTAGATCACCCCCCCCAGGATAATGTCAAAAACTTAACTAAACAAAACAAAATGAACACTATCAGGTCCACTAAAGTAGCCCATGACCTTAGGCTGGTGTCTGAAGCCAAATGTTATAAATCCTTCTTTTGTTATGTTAGAAAACTTAAAAAAAAAAAAAAAAACTACATTCCCCTAAACTTAATCATACAACACATTATATTCTGACCTTCTGACCCAAGATGCATTGCCAGTACCCTTGCAAACAAATTTAGTGACAACTTCACCCTTAGATTTCTATTCAAAGTGCCAAAATATCTGACCCCTTACTTCCTGAATTATTTGTAAAGATCATTTGCTGAAAGTGCTAACCAAGACAAAAAGTACTTCCTCCACAGGACCTGACAATATACCTGGTTACTTAATTAATAGTGTTAAATATGCCCTTACAGACAAACTCCTTAAACTGTTTAATCTATGTTTAGCTACTGGTTTTGACCCCGATGAGTGGCACACTGCAGTTATTATGTCCCTTCATAAAGGTGGCCTAACAACCAACTTGGATAATTACAGGTCAATTACACTTGCAAGTGTAATTTACAAAGCCATGGAGTGTTTTATAACTGTTCTCAAGAATTACAATATCAAGAATCTTATTAAACTTGATCCTCAACAGTTTGGCTTTGTGAAGGGTAGATCCTGCCTATTTAATCTGATAAACTTCTTTGAAAGGGTTACATGGTTACGGAGACTGTATATGGTAGCCACGCAGTGTATCTTAACCTAGCCAAGGCCTTCAACACCATTTCTCATGCTGGCTTCGTATAAAAGCTAAATACTTTAAACATTGACCCATATTGGGTAAGATGGACAGCAAACTGTCTGAAAGACAAAACCTACAGAGTGTGACTTGCTGGTGGCTCATAAGAAACCATGAAAGTGAAAAGTAATATCTCTCAGGGCTTGGTGCTGGAATCTCTTTTGAAGGTAAACTGGCTAGGAATAAACTGCAAGGGCAGCTAGCCTAGTACTTACCAATGAAACTATGAATAATGCATGCGGCTGTCAAATATTTCTCATCAGAAATCATTAATTCTTTTTTTTAATGTGATTCACATAAAAAAGTCTGATTTAAGGATCTCTTTTCCTTTTCTTCATGTGATTCGGAAGGCACAGTACACGCTTTCATTGAATCTGTTATACATACCTCTCAAATGTATACATATTCATAGAATGTCCAGATTTTTTGCCTCATATTTTTGGTCTGTTCGTCATACAATTTGTGGTTTCCTGGCAAGTAAAATGAGGACTGAAGTCACTAAATAATGACGGAAATTTGAGCTTCGGACTTCGTATCTTTCGAAAAATGTATGGTAATGCATAACCTGTTATTCTAGCAACTTTGTAAGCTTATAGGAGCAACATTTAAAATCTGTCCCTATTTTTATGCCCTTATCCCGCCATTATTTTTGGCTTGGTCCAGATGTTTTGCACTAAGAGATTGAGAGGTATGCTGTCATTTATCTGTTTCATCATATGGTCCATCACAACAAGCTCTAGCACTGCATTTTTATTCACAGAAAACTAGGCAGTGCATGCATGAATGACAGGAAACATGATAAAATACAGCTCAAACCATACAGGCAGAGGGATTACTTTGCAAACTTGACAGTTAAATGATTTACAAAAGCAATCAATCTGGCCACTGTTTCTGGACAAAAACACAAAAAGTACTACAAACAGTTGCTTGTTTTGTTTTCTATTAATAAAAAACAATGAAAGTCATTAAAAATGAATCTGTTGACTTCCTATAGCCACACTCAAAGACAACTCTTAACTAAAGGAAAGTACAGTTTTGTACCTACCATAAATGTAGATGTTCGAGTGTACACCCTGCTGCAGTCATCACACTTGGGTTATCCTGTCGTCAGGCGGTCCCGCAGTCGGCCGGAATTCCAAAGTCTTGGTCCGGCGTCGGTTGCTGTCGCTTCTTCCCTGACGTCAGTGCGCCAGGGGTGTATATATAATGCATCCGACGCCATTTTCTTCAGTTTTTCTTGCCCCAGATGTCAGGTGCCCCCAAAAAGGTGGTCAGTAATTAGTACTAAATTAAGAAATTTTAGCACAAACACAAAATCCCTCCAGCTATAAGCAAATACATCAGGAAGGTATTGTAGAGATTTAGCCAGTTAGATCAGAGGGGATGGAGGGAGGGTAACCTGGACTGCAGCAGGGTGTACACTCGACCATCTACATTTATGGTAGGCACAAAACTGTACTATGTTCATCGTGTTACCCTGCTGCAGTCATCACACTTGGGTAGAATCCCAAAGCTAAAGATGGGTGGAGGAGTCATAGAGGGTTAGAGGAGGCTAGAAGGCCCTGCAGAACTGCAGTGGCGAAGCCAGCTCTAGTCTTAGAGTAAAGTGGTAAGTGATAGTGTTTGGTAAAGGTGTGTACTGAACTCCAAGTTGCAGCTTCCAAAATCTCCTTGGTTGGAACTCCCCTGAGGAAGGCTGTAGATGTAGCTGTTGCCCTGGTAGAGTGGGGCCTAATGGTAGCAGGAACTGGTTTTCCATGATGGGTATAGCAAAAATGAATGCAATGTCCTATCCATTTGGAAATGGTTTGTTTTGATATAGCCTTAGCCTTCCCTTGTGAAGCTGTAGCATAGGATGCAAAGAGCTGGTCAGATTTTCTGAAAACCTTAGTTTTATCCAAGTAGTAACAAAGTTGCCTGTGAATGTCCAATGAATGCAGGAGTCTTTCTCCTTTGTTCTGTGGATTTGGGAAGAAGGTGGGTAAGTGGATGGTTTAATTTAAATCCACACTGGAAACCACCTTAGGCATGAAGGAAGGATTAGTTTGTAGAGAAACTCTGTCTTGATGGAAAATGAGGAAAGGTTCCACTGCCATTAGTACCTGCAGCTCTGAGTCTCTTCTAGCTGAAGTTATTGCTAGCAGCAGGGCAGTCTTCCATGATAGAAACTGTAGATCTGCAGAGAAAGCTGGTTCAAAGGGAGGTAGCGTAAGTTTTTCCAGAACAAAATTGAGGTCCCATGTTGGTGTAGGTGCTCTCCTGGGGGGGCCTAATGTTTTCTGCCCCTCTGAGGAACTGCCTTAGAAGTGGATGTGCAAATAAGGGTGGATCCGTGTTGTAGTGGGCTGAAATAGCTGATGCATGGATTTTAATGGGAAAAAAAGAAAGTCCTTTGTGCAACATCTCAATTAAATACTGTAGAATCTGAGGCATGTGAGGCTGAAGTGTGTTTTGGCCTTTAGCTTGGTTCCAGGCGCAAAACCTTTTCCATTTGTCCGAGTAGGCCTTCCTGGTGCTGGGCCTCCTAGCTTCCAGAATAACATCCATAACTGCTTGGGAAAGAGGAGCTGGCTGGATGCTTAGGTGATTTGCCATGCAGCCAGATTTAAGGTTTTGAGCTGGCTGTGAAGAATCTGATTGTTTTGCTGTGTGAGCAAATGGGCAATTTGTGGTAAAATCCAGGGTGGGCCCTGGGCCATATTCCTCAATAGTGGGTACCAGTGCTGGCGTGGCCAGTCTGGGGCTATGAGTATCAGTCGTGGTCTCTCCTTTCTGACTTTCAGAAGCACCTTTGTGAGGAGAGGCGATGGAGGGAAGGCCTATACTGTCAGGTTTTTCCAACTGAATGAGAGTGCATCCACTTTCCAAGCTTGATGGTGAAGTGTCCTTGTACAAAATTTTGTTAGCTGATAGTTTTGAGGACTGGCAAACAGGTCTATGCCTGGAAAGCCCCATTTTTGAGTTATCATTGCAAATACTTGTGGATCCAGTTTCCACTCGTGGGGATCCATGATGTTTCTGCTGAGGTCATCTGCCAATGTGTTCTTTTTTCCTGGCAGGAATTGAGCTTGTAACTGTACTTGGTAAGCCAGAGCTGTGTTCCACAAGGTCATTGCTTGCCTGCATAGAGGGTAGGAGTGTGTACCCCCTTGCTTGTTTATGTACCACATTACTGTGGTGTTGTCCGTCCTTATTGTAAGTTGTCCTGGATGTAATAGATTCTTGAAGGCTGTCAGAGCATTCTGTACAGCTAGCATCTCTTTTTGATTGATGTGCAGATTCCTTTGATCTGCAGTCCATATGCCTTGAACGCACTGTCCTGCCATGTGTGCCCCCCAGGCGTAGTCCAATGCATCTGTTGTCATAGTTTGCCTGGCTGGGGGCAAGGTGAAAGGCTGACCCTTGTTGAGGTGACATGCCTGTGACCACCATAGAAACTCCTGTTGTAGGCAGGGAATGAGAGATATCATTGTGTCCAAACTGTGGCTGTGTTGAGACCATACACTTTTTAGGTACCACTGTAATTTCCTCATATGCAGCTTTGCAAATGGTATTAGTAGTATGCAAGACGCCATGAAGCCCAAGGCCTGCAGAGTTTTTCTTGCAGGTAGTTAGGTCTTTGTTGCCATTGTTTTGAAATATTGAGTCAGTTGTAGTTATCTGGCATCAGATAAGCCTTCTGGGCCACTTTATTCAAGCCAGCACCCAGGGATGTCATATTTTGTGAGGGTACTAGTTTTGATTTCTTTTCATTTACTGTGTACCCCAGGCAACTTAGAAGATGTTTTACAAAAGCCAGATGTTGTAAGAGAATGTCCTTGCTTTCTGCTTGGATGAGGCAGTCGTCCAGGTATGGGTATATTTGAATTCTTCTTTGTCTGCAGTATGCAATTACTGGTGCCAGGCATTTTGTGAAGACCTTGGGCGCAGTAGATAAGCCAAAGGGCAGTGCACAGAATTGGTAATGGGTTGAATCTGCAATGAAACGGAGGTATCTTCTGCAACTTTGTCTGATAGGGACATGCAGGTATGCCTCTTTGAGGTCCAACGTTACTAGCCATGCTTTCTTGCCCAACATGGGAAGAAGCTGCTGTAGTGTTAGCATCTTGAATTTCGGTACTTGTAAGAAGGTGTTTAGAATTGAAAGGTCCAGAATTGGTCTCCAGGCATTGTCCTTTCTGGGAACTAGAAAGAGTCTTGAGTAAAATCCTTGGCCTTGCTCTCATGTAGGTACCAGTTGAATGGCTCTCATGTCTATGAGAGCTGTAATTTGTTTTTGTGCCTCTGCTCATTGATTTTGTGACAGGTTTGGCATTGCTCTTTTCATTGGCAAGGTGTGAAAATGGAATCTGTATCTTCGTGAAATTATGTCTAGGACCCATTTGTCCTTTGTGACAATGTGCCATTTGTCTGAAAAAAGTGCGAGTTTTCCTCCCAAGGGGGCTGCCAAGAGAGTGTTGCTTGGCCAGATGAGGTGCAAGTCATTGAGTTTGCCTTCTGGTAGTTTGGGACCTGTCTTCTCCTCCCTTCTGTGTTGCAGTGCCCCATTGGCGAGGTTTGTATTGGGCTTGTGGTTGTCCTCTGCCTCTTGGATGTCTGTATTTACCCCACTGTGGTCTGTCAGTAGCTGGAAAGGACCAATTTTTTGTTGGCCAATTTCTGCTGAAGCAAGGGAGCTGTACCTGTAGAAAATCTTTGACTGTCTGCATAGATTTTGCCTTATCTTCCATTTTCTTTAAGACTTCTTCTGCTTTCATTCCAAAAAGAACATCCTGCTGTAAGGGAGCATCTAGAAGCTTTGCTTTAACATGATCAGGCAGAGTTTGTTCCTTTAACCAATCATGCCTACGTATAACAGACCCAGTAGCAGCTGCTCTGCAGGAAGCCTCCAAAGAATCAAACCCACATTGTGAAGTATGTTTGCCCACCTGTTCAGTTACATGCAACAGATCCTGAATTTCTTTCAATTCAGACTGTTGAGGGAGTGTGCTCATTTTTTGTTTTAACTGAGACATTAGAAATTGCTGATATTTTAGCATGTGAAATTGGCAGTTTAGTGCTCTCATAGCTAGAGTGGCTGAGATGTAAACCTTTTTCCCCCACCTGTCTAGCGCTCTGGAGTCCCTTTCAGAGGGCACAGGATTTTTTGCCATAGAAGCGTTAGCCCCTTTGGGACCCTGGGAGTCTCTGGATCTGCAACAGGGCTTTTATAAAGGAATTTGTGGGAATCAGGCACTCTATAGTATCTGTCAGGTTTGGCTGGAGCAGGAGGCAGAGAATCAGGGTTCAAACTGGATTCTAAGTAAACATCATCCACAATGTCTAAAACTGTGGGGATGGCAAGTGGTCTGTGCTGGGGGAGTAAAAGAAACTCTCTGAGCCTTTTCTTTGAGTCAGAGTAGTCCTGACCTTCCTAGTGAAAATGTTCCCTCATAGTGCGTAAAGTTTCCCCAAAGGAGTAGTCTTCAGGAGGAGAAGCTGAGGGAATAGAATCCTCAGCATCAGAATCTTCATAAGGGGAGAAGGAGTAATCTTGGTCCTCAGAGGAGCCTGAGGAAATAGACACTTGATCAGAGGAGGCATAATCTTCCTCTTGTCTAGGCCTTTTGTCGGGTGGGGGTTTGGAACCCCTGATTAAAGAGATCAAATCTTCAGCCATTTTGAGCACCTGTTTCTTAGGCATGGGGCCTTGAACTGGAGACTGAAGTGCAGTCTTTTTTGGTTTAATAGGAGTCTTAAGCTTAGGATACATTTTTATGGTGAGTGTCGTCAGTCTGAAGACGCCTTCAGAAACCGAAGGTGTTTCTGCAGCACCGACATCTCTTTCTGCAGTGTCGTCGGTAGGGGCTAAACAAAATGGCTGCGTCGGCCTAGCACTATCCGCCAAAAGCTCCAAAACGGTCTCGGGTTCCAGATCTGCAGTAGTCAGGGGCTGCGTCGGAGCCTCACCGGAGACCGGTTCAGCCGAGGCCTCGGAGTCTGGCTTGGGTCTAGGCTGCCTGTCCTTATCCTTGCGTTTTTTTGTGCACGCCGGTAGTCAGTTGCTCCAACAGCATTGTGTAGTTAAATTTTCTACCGAAGTAGTGTCGTGCGAAATCAAAGCATCTTTTTATAGTACGCTTATTAAACCTAGCACAAAAACGACAACCAGTGACGTTGTGGTCTGGGCCTAGGCAAGGTATGCAGTATGAATGAAAATCCTTATGAGGTATTTGCTTCCCACAAGAAATACATTTGTTAACTTTTTCTGACATCGGTCTGAGGCAAGAAAAGTTTCCCCAATGGGGTACTTAGCTTTATTGAAGACTTCAGATCTGAAATTCGACTTTGAAAATCTCAGGAGTCGGCCGACCGGCACTTGCGAACTGCTTCTGCTTCGGTCACCGCGCAGCAAGAAAGACTGAAGAAAATGGCGTCAGGGAAGAAGCGACAGCAACCGACGCCGGACCAAGACTTTGGAATTCTGGCCGACTGCGGGACCGCCTGACGACAGGATAACCCAAGTGTGATGACTGCAGCAGGGTAACACGATGAACATCTGTTAAACAGCATTCTAAATCAGTGGCAAAAAGATACTGAATTAAATACATAGGCAATAGGATGTCTTAATAATGAAACAAAGAATGCATGCTGAGAAGAAATATTGGTATGAAAACAAGATCACATCAGCACAGCAGCCCCTAACAGAAATGATCATGTTTTTACAAACCATGTATTATCCTTATTGTTGCCACTCTATTCAATTCTATATATCCTGCAGCTTTACAAATACTTGTTCAGAATGGTATGCTACACTGAAGCTAAAACCGAAGCAGTTCTGATGGGGATAACTGACTGCCAATAAAAGTGGGTATCTTTGAAATAACAGTAAAACAAAACTGTTGTCAGCTTTTGGAATATGACTTTAAATGGAGCCAGATAACACTTAACTGTAGATTTGCTGTACTTCAAAGTACCTTTGCCAGTGTGTACTGGAGAAGTAGATTAACATTTCTGCTTCTGTAACTGATCTGATTGGCAGTCTACCAGGAATGCCCCTTATATACTGCTAACTGCCCCAATGGACTGAAAATGTTTATATCTCTTTGAATGGGACTACAGTCAGTCTCTATTTCTACAAAATTTCTGCACCTAAGAGTCATACTGTTTACTTGTTTTTTTATTTCTTGCCATTGTAGTTTACACATATTTTTTGTCTCTCTATCTCCTTACTTCAGCAACCCGTTAGAAAGCTAAAACGATATAAAAAAACAGCTCAGTAACCATGCAAACGAGACAGTGTGCTACCTTCTGATTTCATTCAACACTTCATCTGTAATACTACTAGAACATCTTTTTTGGCAATTTTAAAAGTGTTATTTCTATCATTGTTCCAGAAATATAAACATTTTGAGTAATCAAATGGTGAGTGTATGTCTAAATGCATTTTACCAAATTTATCATTCTTGCTTTGACTTAGCATAAATTCAGAAAAATAAACATATTTCTAATTTAAGTAATAGGATAAAAATGGTACTTGGTTATTGTATTAGAATGGTGTTTCTTTAGAATAAGCCAGAGAACAGCTTATCTAATTTTAAATGGTTATGGTGCCTATTTAGTTTCATAAACCTGGTGTATGAATGGTAAAGAAGAAGACACATTGTCACTATAGCATGTACAAATGTAAATCAAAGGATTTGCTGTACTTAAACCTGGAACTCCCTTGGCTTGTAGTTCTGTTTCATAACTACTAAAGTAAAAATATGTTCTTTGATGTTACAGGTCACTCTGAGCAGGAATTATATACTTGATAAAAAAATGTTTATTCTGTGGAGGAATATAGTTCTTTTTTTCTCTTGCCACTGTTCCATTCAAAATTTTCCACATTAATGTAAGACGATGAAGTTGATAGTTATGGCAGTAGTTTGCGAAAAATGTCATCAAAGTATTTCATGCTACCTCTTAATACATTCCAGCATAAGAGAACCCCATATGCCTTAATTCAGTGACCCATTCCTTACTACTGACAGATCAATGCAAATAATTTTCTTTCTTCTCCACCTAGCACTGTTTTCAGAAGGGTTGGTATCTTTCCAGTTGGACTCAGCTTTATGTGGTCACCACCATAAATCTTGTTTGTATTAATCCATTTTAATCATTAGACCATGGGGATAATTCAATAAACCCTACACAGAGTGATTCTCCGTGTAGGAATAATGCCAGAGACTGAACATGAAATCAGGAGACCGAACGATCCAGGAAACAAGGCTGAGGGTGTGCAGGAGTCTCCCAGCACTGTTCCGACATGGAGACGATGGCATAATGCAAATCACCTCATTTGCTGGTGAAAACCATGCAAACGAGGTGAACCTGTGATCCAGGAAGCAGACAGGCATCAGTGTAGGAGCAGTGTCTGCAGGAAAAATGTATGCAGTTACTAACCATGTACCGGAATATAAAAATTAAAAAGGGGTTGTGACAACCCAAATAAAAGTATGTATTAGGTGCAGTAGGCATGCCAATGGCCAAAACTATGGCCACTGACATTTAAAAGTGATGCAATTAATGAAAAATGAAATTGTTTTGAACACATATGACGTGTTTAAGCAGTGAGTAGAGGCATGCAAACATAATAGATTGTAAAATAAAAAATAGTAAAATATGAGATATAAAGGTTTATTGAAGTTTCCCATTATACTGGCTGGTAAGCAGAGTCTTACAATGGCAGGTTATAGTGGTTGCTAAGGACATAGGCTCTAGTGTAGTGCAATAACTAGGGTATATGCAATTAGATGTATGTAAATGAACCACGTTTATTGAATAGCAAAATGGGCCACCGTGTCTTCAGGTACCTAACCATGTAAGGGCTACAATGTGGTATTGTAGGCAGAAGAGGCATCTGACATGAAATGGGTGTGTCATGGTTTGTGTATGCACATTGGAGCAGAGCGGCTCCTGTTTGCACTCAGCTAAGCACAGCTAAGCAGGGGGTGTGTCTGAGGCTGCTAAGCTGTGCTTAGCTGGTTAAAGAAACGCTGAGCATGCCCATGTACAGGGGAGGGCCTTTTCTGCTCAGCAATGTTTACACTGGCTCCACGGGTTTGCGCAGAGTGCCACGGGCCTTAGAAGTGGATGAAATTGAAAAATATAAAATAAAAGGAAATAGCTGAGAAAAGGCAATCAAGTATACATGACTAATAAGCCATATGCCACTCACAGTGGCCCACTCAACCCCCTCAATAATGTAGCTGGCAGGTGGAATGTATCACAGTCAGCCAATCACACAGGCTGCATCTGCAGCACACCAGTATAAATTATGCAGACATCCTTCAATATGATTTTTCCCACATACTCTGCACCACTGGAGTACACACTTGGGAATTTTAACAGATAAAATGATAGGGGCTGCTGCTGCTTTGCTACATCTCTACGTGCAACAGGCTGAGGGCAGAGATGAGGATGATGCTGACAACTGGCCCAGACTGAGGAGAAGAGTGTACAGACCCAGGGTAACTTTTCAGGGGATACATGAGCTGGAGATAATAGAGCACTACAGGGTGGACAGGGACATACTACAGCAACTTACAGAGTTATGCCACCCTCACCTCAGACCGAGAGCCAACAGAGGGGAACCCATCCCAGTGGAAACAAAGGTATGTGTAGCCTTAAGAATACTAGCTACAGGTAGTTTCTAAAGACCTACTGGGGACATCATTGGGCTCTCACAGGCATCTGCATCCAGGGTACTCCAGCAGTTCCTGGATGTCATGCTAACATATGCTAGGGAGCATATTTATTTCCCCAGCACCCATGAGGAGAGGACCACCAATATGCATCTCTTCCACTGCGTAGCACACTACCCAGAGGTACTGGGTGCCATATACTGCACTCATGTGCACATCAAAGCATCATCCAGTGAGGAGGGTAGAGTGTACATCAAATGCAAGGTGCATCACTCCATCAACTGCTAGGTCGTGTGCAATGCCCAGGGCATTATCATCAATGTATGTGCTGGCAGTCCTGGCAGTTATCACGACTCCCACATCTGAAGGTCAAGAAGTCTGAAACTCAAATGCCTGTCATTACTTTCTAACATCAGTCTTTAATGATTTCACTATTATTTGCCACACAACCACAATTTTATGAAAAATGGACTCAAAATATGAGCTAAACATCGGCAAAGTTTGTGAAGATGTGTACAGTTGAGAGGTATGTCCCCCCTTAACACACCTGTGTTCACATAGAACTGCAGTAACATTTATGTCTGTAAAGTGATAGCGGCAGGCCATACATTCCCAGGGCTGTAACAATCAACTTGATAACTTGTTCCATTTCTACAATATGCAGGGGTCAATGTGCTATGTATGTTTGTGGTTAACAGTGTCAGCAAGTAGGCAGTACTTACTGGTGGCTGTTGTGGCTTAGTGGTCTAAGTACAGTAATGTAGTTGTCAGGGTTCATGGTTCGAGACTGGCTGTGGCAACTATTTTGGATGTCAGCTACACCAGTGGTAGGAGTTGTACACACTGGCCAGAACTCAATATTTGCTACTGCAGGAAAGCTGGACAATAGAGGGACAGGGGGCCACACATATAGACAGTACAGAGGTCTGAGTGACCTACACAGAGCCTAGTAGAACAGTAGGTTGTGACAAGTCAGTCGAGTGCCAGGATATAAAGGCTGCCACATCACTGTGTCAGTACTGACAAGTCAGTGGGCACCATCCATACCCCTGGAATGACAGGGTGTCACAGAATGTCTACACATATGCCTCATATATATGTTCTGCTTGTCATAACATTGCATTTTGCCTGCCAAACTATTGGCAAACCAATAAAGGTTGATGTGGTAACAGCAATGAGAGACAGTTGAGATGCAGAGGTCATACCCATAATTAAATGCAAGCTAATACAAAACTGTTCTATCAACTGTGTATATTTGGAGGAGCAATATTAGCAGCCTGCCCCCATATCTGGGCCTGTGTCTGACTGTTATATATGAGCCTGTCCAGATGTCTGTCTGTAAGAGTTTGAGAGCTATGGCCAGCATGTAGCCTTATAATAAAAGTGCAACACAAACCATCTGAAGACCACGGCAGATGTACGGGGCACAATGATGGACAACCTGCTAAACATGTACAGTCAGAGGTGTGAAGTCTGTAACCTTGTGTGTGATGTTACGACTTCTACCCCACTCACCACAACTACAAATGCATAACAGCAGCAACTGTGGACAAAGGCTGTGACTGGACTACAGAAGGACAAAAAGCATCATATAAGGTAAAGGGGAACCACTGGCCAGACAAACACAGAATGTGCACAGTAGAACAATTTCTGCTGTAACATAGTTCCCTGCAGTGTAGGGGGTCAGTAAACAAATGTCTGTAAGTGCTCCCTCACATTACTCTATACTGATCTGCCACTCACATACCAGGAAATCACAGTGCTATGTAGAATGTACCACCCATATTATGGAAAACTCAGCTCAGTCCAATGCACTCTGTACCCACACCAGGATATGACTCAGTTAATAAGGATAGCACAGAGCCAGGGGATTCCTCACACAGTATATCACTGAGGTCTTGGACTATTTACACAGGGTCATCAGCCAATTGGCTGTAGCACACAAAATCCTGGAACGAAGTACAGCTAGCTCTGGAATGGAGTCAACTTCTTACTACTGAAGATCATATTGGGCATGCTCCAACACTTAGAGAATTACAGCCCATGTCTAAACTCACATCTGACTATACAACTCTGTTGTCCAAGAATCACAGTCCATGTCTAAACCCACATCTGACTATACAACTCTGTTGTCCAGATATGTCTTTGCATACAGACGGCTATGTACACCTTAACTGTCTCTCTCCACCCCCATCAGACAGTATTACCCGCAGCTATCTGGAGGTGGCACATATGTGATATATCTGCATCTGTTGAGTGTGATAGATGTACATATATATATATATATATATATATATATATATATATATAGGTAACATATACAAATATATCAATTATAGACAAGCAGAGATAGAGGAGGGAGAGACAGACACAGACAGACAGAGAGAGGCACAGAAAGACAGACACCCTGAAAGGCATAGAGTGATGTGCTGATGCAGACATTTGCACACCAGTTGTAACCACTGGCACGTGCCAGTATGAAGGTGAGTTCCATTGTGTAATAGTAGTGAGGTAGGGGTTGTAATCTCACATCACCTGTCTTGTGTGTGTGTGTGTGTGTGTGTGTGTGTGTGTGTGTGTGTGTGTGTGTGTGTGTGTATGTGTGTATGTGTGTATGAGAACCATATCCCCTGTGTGTCTTGGTTATACCATTTTGAGGCCTGTTCCACTCTGCTGACCCCTCCATCATTGCATTACTTTATAGGGCCTGTTCATGTCATCCACCTTAGAGCCACTGTTGGACACTGCTTAGGCATATAAGCTCCGTGGTGCATACGATAAGTAGGTAGCATTACAGTGCATACAACTAGGTAAGTAGGAGTTTGAATCTTAATACAGCTAACTTCTTCTTTCGGCTGCTCCCATTAGGGGTCGCCACAGCGGATCATCTGTTTCCATTTCTTCCTGTCCACTGCATCTTGCTCTGTCACACCAACCACCTGCATGTCCTCTCTCACCACATCCATAAACCTTATCTTAAGCCTTCCTCTTTTCCTGTTACCTGGCAGCTTCATCCTTAGCATCTTTTTCCAATATACTCTGCATCCTTCCTCAGCACATGTCCAAACCAATGTAATTTTGCCTCTCTGGCTTTGTCTCCAAACCTTCCAACCTGGGCTGCCCTCTAATATACTTATTCCTAATCCTGTCCACCCTCATCACACCCAGTGCAAATCTGAACATCTTTAACTCTGCCACTTCCAGCTCTGACTCCTGCCTTTTTGTCAGTGCCACTGTCTCCAATCCATATAACATAGCTGGTCTCAGTACTTCCCTTTCACTCTTACTGGTATTTATCTGTCACAAATCACTCCTGACACTCTTCTCCACCCACTCCATCCTGCCTGTACTCTCTTCTTCACCTCTCTTCCACACTCACCATTATTCTGAACTGTTGATCCCAAGTATTAAAACTCATCCACCTTTGCCACCTCTACTCCCTGCATCCTAACCATTCCTCTATCCTCCCTCTCATTCACACACATATATTCTGTCTTAGTCCTGCTGACCTTAATTCCTCTCCTCTCTAGAGCATATCTCCATCTCTCCAGGGTCTCCTCCACCTGTTCCCTACTCTCACTACAGATCACAATGTCATCTGCAAACATCATAGTTCACGGGGACTCCTGTCTGAACTCGTCTGTCAACCTGTACATCACCATTGCAAATAAGAAAGGGCTCAGAGCTGATCCTTGATGTAATCCCACCACCAACTTAAATGCATCTGTCACTCCCACCGCAGACATCACCACTGTCACACTACCCTCGTACATATCCTGTACCACTCTTACATACTTCTCTGACACTCCCGACTTCCTCATACAATACCACAACTCTTCTCTAGGCACCCTGTCATATGCTTTCTCTAAGTCCACAAAGACACAATGCAACTCCTTCTGACCTTCTCTGTACTTCTCCATCAACACTCTCAGAGCAAACATTGCATCTGTAGTGCTCTTTCCTAGCATGAAACCATACTGCTGATCACTAATCATCACCTCCCTTCTTAACCTAGCTTCCACTACTCTTTCCCATAACTTCATGCTGTGACTGATCAATTTAATCCCTCTGTAGTTACTACAGCTCTGCACATCACCCTTATTCTTAAAAATCGATACCAAAGCACTTTTTCTCCATTCCTATGGCATCCTCTCACTTTCCAAGACTTCATTAAACAATCTAGTTAAAAACACCACTGCTGTTTCACCTAAACACCTCCATGCTTCCACAGGAATGTCATCTGGACCAACAGCCTTTCCACTCTTCATAGCTGTCCTTACTTCCTCCTTGCTAATCCACTGCACTTTATGATTCACTATCCGCACATCATCCAACCTTCTCTCCCTCTCATTCTCTTCATTTATCAGCCCCTCAAAGTACTCTTTCCATCTGCTCAACATACTCTCCTCGCTTGTGAGTACATTTCCCTCATTATCCTTTATAACCCCTACCTGCTGCACATCTTTACTAGCTCGGTCCCCCTATCTAGCCCATCTTTACACCAAGCACCTTTCTAGACATCTCCCTTACTAGCTCTGCTGTAGTCAGTCAGCTATTCGGTAACTCTTCACTGCCACCCAGTGCCTGTCTTAACTCTACCCTGAACTTCACCTCACAATTACCCCTTTTCAATTTCCACCATTTGATCCCTGATGCTGCCCATACCCAACACTCTAGTCATAGGTCACTCTATAGTCAGGCACACAGATGTTCCACTCACTCGGCTAAACAAGGAGAAAGTTACTGTCAGCTGCCTGTCAGGTGCCAGGATCTGCCACATAACACATGCACTCAGGTCACTCCACAACAAGTGCAAATATGACTCTGTCTTTGTCCATGTTGGTGTGAATGACCTGAGATGCACCTCCCTGGACTACATGAAAAGAGACATGGAGGAGCTGTCCCATCTTGTAGCCCAGGCAGGTATCACCCTATCCCTCAGTAGCATTCTGCCATCACCCAGAATGATACCACAGTACACGGACAAAATGATTGACTTCAACAATTGGCTAAGTTTCTGGTGTCATTCTAAGGGGATCCAGTATCTGTTTGCCTGGGATGACATGATCGACAGACTGTGATGCTTTGCCAGAGATGGTCTGCACCTGTCACCCCTGGGATTCAGCTTACTGACTAAGGCTCTTGCCACCCCTATAGTGCCTTTTTTTAGGCAAAGTTCAAAGGACAAAACCACACCATAACAGGTATAAGCATCAAAATCTGAGGGTAATGCTACTTAATGCTAGAAGTCTAAACCTCAAAATGCATGCTCTCGAGGCACTCCTAAAAATGGAGAACATCGACATCTGTGCAGTAACTGAGACCTGGTTCAAGGCTCCAGAGGGCACCCCTGCATTACCAGGCTATAATTCATACCACACCTTCTGGCCACCTAACCTGGACTGAAGCACTAAAGGTGGAGGAGTGTCCATTTTCACCAAGGATATTCACAACACCAGGCTAGTTGCCCAACACAATGCATCTAAAATTCTCCAGGTGCAACTAACACTAGGTAAGAATGCAATCCAAACTGTAGCTTGCTACAAATCCCCAACCATGCCCCATGATTCTCATTACACTTTTCTAAACATACTGGAAAATATTAAGACACAACCAAACACCCTAATACTGGGTAATCTCAACTACCCTGCCATTAACTAGGAAAACTACTCGTATACCAACACCTTTGCCCATCTGTTCTTGGAATTCATAAATTCCAACTCCCTCAATTAACTAATCCTTAGTCACACCAGGGGCTCCAATATCCTAGACCTGGTCATTAGCAACATGGGAAATCAATGCTCCACACCTATGGTCACCACCTTGTTGGTCAGGTCTGACCATAAGCTAATCACCCTTGACATCCATATTCCATCCCCACCCCCCTGTAAGGAAACCTCCGTAAAAAAAAGTTCTCCAAAGCCAACGTCATGCTATTCAAATCAGAAGTGACAAACATCATGACACCCATACAGACGGGAACTGAAAGTTCGACTGCTGAATCCCACACTAAGGCACTATACGAGCACATCCACTCGTGCATGAATCGTGCCATCCCCAATAGAACCAAGATGCTCTCCTCCAAAAAAAAAGGAAGCCAGTCTGGTAGTCCCTTGCCATAAACAAACTTTACAACAAAAGGAAGAAATTGTTGCAGAAAAGAGGAAAATCCCAGGATGCAAAAAACTCCCTTACCAGCCTCAGTAAGAAGCTGAGATCCCTCATAATATCCTCCAAAGCTAGTTAAGAAAATAAAATTGCCAAAGATTCCAAAGACAACCACAAGGCATTCTATAGCTATGTCAAGAATCTAAATGGCAATGCTCAGATCTGTTCTGAGCTACAACAGAATGGCATTAAATATACTGATCCCAAGGATATTGCCAATATCCTGGCAGATTGATTCAGTGCAAACTTCACCCCCCTCTCAACCCCTAAAGGGCCCATCTCAATACCGAAAGATTGTCAAATTCTGGTAATAACGGCCACATAGGTAAACAATGCACTCTCCAAAGCTAAGAATACAGCATTCATGGGACCAGATGACATCCCAGGCTGTGTACTACATGAACTACAAAATTAAATGGCACCTCACCTAAGTATCATGTTTAATCATAGCCTCACCTCAGGCTTCGTGCCCACTGAGTGGCACACAGCTACAGTTATCCCACTCCACAAGGGGGGAATCCACCTTGAATCCCGGGAACTACCGCCCCATCAGTCTGACGAGCCTGATCTGCAAGGCCATGGAACGTATTATAATGGAACCTATAGACAAAGACATTGGCAACCTTCAAACACCGGACTCCACGCAGTTTGGGTTCATGAAGGGCCGATCTTTTTTCCTGAACTTGACTGACTTTTTTTGAATCAGTTTCCAGAGCTGTGGACAAGGGTAAGGTGGTCCACACAGCCTATCTGGACCTTGCCAAGGCCTTCGCCACCATCCCCCACTCTGGAATCATAGATAAACATACTAAGCTGGGTATTAATTCCTATGTCACTCGATAGGTTGCCAACTGGCTTACTGACAGAACCACACTGTAAAAGTAGCCAACTCCAAATCTAGCTCCAGAAAAGTGACAAGTGGAGTACCTCAGGGTTCAGTCCTGGGACCGGTCTTGTTTGGCACCTACTTTCTGAAGTAGAGGCCAACACTACAGGACTCTGGCTAACAAAGTTCACAGATGACTACAAACTGGGAGCCATTATTGAATCCCTAAATGATGTGGATATTCTACAAAAGGGCCTTACAGAAACAGATGCTTGGTGCCAGAGCCAGAATTACCACATAGGCGGCAGTACACTAAACACCGAGTGTGATAAGAGACTTAGGGACACAGGTGGACAGTGGTCTCACCTTCGATAACCACATCGCCACAACAATCAGGAAATCCTTCTATGTGGCACACCTCATCACTAAGGGCTTTTCATTCAGAAAAAAGGAGGTCATTGTCCCACTGTACTCATCCCTCATTAGACCCATTATAGAATACAGCACCCAGTTTGGTATGTCTGGTCTCAAGACATCTGCAACAACTGGAAAGGCTGCAGAAATACCTCACTAAAAGAATCACAGGCCTAAAGCAGATGCCCTATGCTGACCGTCTAAAAAAACTCCACCTATATTCTGTCACATATCGTCTACTCAGAGGCGATCTCTGCTTAACATACAAAGCCATGTCAAATCCAGAGCTGTTGAACATGCTACACCTAAAGAAATCCCAATCCTGCATAGACAAACTCCAGGGATCTAAACCTTGTCATCACAATGAACAAAATATGCTGGAGGGATAGGTTCCTGACCCAGAGACTCCCCAGACTCTGGAATAGACTACCCATGCATGTCAAGCAGAGCACCTCTTTGGCCCTCTTCAAAAGGAATCTTGAGGATTGGATGGGAGATAGGAAATTCACCCCGGGGAATCACGTCAGTCGCCCTGCTAGACAGGGATCCAGGGAAATAAATACTGTGGGAAGAAATAGCCAGGGAATTGTTATGGCTAGACTTGTATAGGCACTAAGGCTGATAGCCTAGTACCAACCTATGAACCTATGAACCTAACACTCCCCCTCAATGTCATCCTACAAACCACCATCCTATGCTGCCTAACTACACTTTCCCCTGCCACCACTTTACAGTCTCCAATCTCCTTCAGACTGGCCCTTCTACATAAGATATAATCCACCTGTGTGTATCTTCCTCCACTCTTGTATGTCACCCTATGCTCCTCCCTCTTGTTAAAATACGTATTCAACACAGCCATGTCCAACCTTTTCGCAAAATCCACTACCATCTGACCTTCTGCATTCCTTTGCTTAACACCATACCTACCCATTACTTCCTCATCCCCTCTGTTCCCTTCACCAACATGCCCATTGAAATCTACTCCAATCACCACTCTCTCACCCTTGGGTACAGTCATCACCACTTCATCCAACTCACTCCAAAATTTTTCTTTCTCATCCACTGCACACCCAACTTGTGGAGCATATGCACCAACAACATTCATCATTACACCATCAATTTCCAGCTTCATAAACATCACTCTATCCGACAGTATTTTCACCTCCAAAACACTCTTACCATACTGTTCCTTCAGGATAACCCCTACTCCATTTCTCCTCCCATCCACACCATGATAAAACAATTTGAACCCACCTCCGATACACCTAGCCTTGCTCCCCTTCCATCTGGTCTCTTGCACACACAATATACCAACTTCCTTCTGTCCATCATATCAGCTAGCTCTCTCCCTATACCAGTCATACTGCCAACATTCAAAGTTCCGACCCTCACTACCACAGTCCTAGCCTTTACCTGCCTTAGGGCATGCCTTTCCCCTCTTCTCCTCCTTCAGCCAACAGTAGCCCAATTTCCGCCAGCTCCCTGTTGGCCAATAGTACTGGTGGCGGTTGTTGTTAACCCAGGCCTCAACTGATCCATTATGTATATCTGTACTGTTCTTTTCATGTATGATTTGGCAAAATTTTACGCCAGTTGCCCTTCTTGATGCAATCCTCCCTATTTATCCAGGCTTTGGACCGGCACAAAGAAATGCACTGGCTTGTGCATCCCCAGTGGCTGGGCTAATCTCAATACAGCCAACTATATTACTGTATATGTGTATATGCTTGTGTGTGAAACATATCCCCTGTGGCTGTTGTGTATGTTGGTTATACCCTTTTAAGGCCTGTTGACCCCCTCCCCATGACATTACTTTAAAGAGCTTGTTGATGTCATCCACCTTAGATGCACCATGTCAAACTCGACAGGGCATACCAGTCATCTGTACAGATGTATGCAGAATGTCCAGACGTTTGCAACATATATGTGGTGTGTGTCTCATAACAATGGGGTATTATGACAAATCATTGGCAAATATGTAACAGTTGCCGTAATGACAGACATGTCAGCTTCAGACTTCATACCTGTCTGAAACGCCATGGTGATGCAAAATCTGATACCCTATCACTTGTCTAGGTTTGTAACAGCAATATGTGAGAACGGTTCCTATTTTGGGATGTTTATCCCACTATTCATGAAGGTATTCACAAGATTAATTGGTGTAAGAGGTTGAGAGTTACGTCCCTGGCGTATAAACCCTATGGCGCATGTGATATGTACGTAGCACTATAGTACATACAAGTAGATAGATAGGTGTTCTAATCTGACTACTGGCAACTATGTGAGTGTATGTGTTTCTGTATGCATATCCCCTGCGGCTGTCTTGCCTGTGTGTATGCAATGGTTATACCATTTTGTGTGCCTGTTCCACCCTGTTAACTCCCCCATTGCCAACTTAGTCAGGGCCCCTACAGATGTTATCCACCTTAGAAGCACAGTTACAGATTTTCTAACACAAAGGCACTGTGGCACATGCAATAGTCATGTCAGTCTGTATTGTACATAACAAGATAGATAGGTGTTCTAATCAGAAAAGTGTCAACTCTGTGTGTATGTGTGTTTCAATGCATGTCCCCATGCAGCTGTGTCTGTGCTTGTGATGGCTCTACCATGTTAAGGGCCTGTGAATCCCCCACTGGCAATCCTAATAAACCCAGCAATTGTCACTCACCTGAATAGTAGTGGAAGACACTACAACACTACAGTAGCTCGGTGGTGCTTGTGTTATGTATATAGCAGTATTGTATGTAAAACTAGGCAGGTAGAGGTTCTACTGTCAACAAGGGCAGGTCATGTGTGTGTGTGTGTGTGTGTGTGTGTGTGTGTGTGTGTGTGTGTGTGTGTATGTATGCATGTATATCCCCTTGCAGCAGTCTGTGTTACGGCCACCAGTATATCTCTCAAACCATCACAAAAAGACATCTGGTTAAAGCCATAGGGAAAAGTGAGGCAAAGGCCAAACATTGAGACAGTCTTCACATATTGCTGTGACATGCATGGAAAGTAGACAAAAGAGAAAGTTGTGCATCTGAATGCACTTTCCAAAGGGTATGTGTTCTGACATGACAATATCCATCATTAATCTGTAATGTTAGTCTGCCATGATTTTCCAACAATTTGCCAGAAAACCACAATTTTATGACAAACAGAAAAAAATGTGGCAAACATCAGGACATTCTCCAGACATATATAGAGATCAGAGGTATGGCCACCATGCATACTACCCTACAGGTTGCAGTCCATATTTGGCAAGATGTGACCTGTAACAACAACTGAAACAATACAGAGGTCCCGAAAGTGTAGGACAACAAACATTTCTTAAAGTTGTCTACTAATTGCATAGAGCAGTTAATGCACATCAGAAGCACCTTAATGTTATGACAAATAGTGTAAGCTAAGGTAATGTCACACAAAGAAGGTGTCATCGTAGCACATCAAAGGATGTTGCACTTGCTGTGGGTATGGTATGTCCTGCCAAATGTCAATTTACTACATGTCACACAAGCTACATTTGATAAGGTGGCAACCACCATCTGTGTTGCCTATGTGTGTTCAATATGTAGACATGTGAAGACCCTGTGACTACCTGCTGCCCTGATGACTCACATGTATATAGGCACGAATGCTATCTGCCACTACCCACATATGTAGGTACTGCCTAAGACTGTCAACTGTAAATATTGTGCAGTCTGTCACTAAGCCACAAACTGCTGTTAACACACTGCAATGGGCCATACAGTGGGTATGGAATGGTGCCAAGGTCCTGGCATCAAGCTGAATGCAGACAACAGTGTCAACATACCATACACCAAGGACATGGCCCCAGTATTTCCCACATCAGCACCACCCCATAAACACACAGCCTGTGATGACAGACCTGAGTGCTCAGGATGCCAACAATGTTGCATTCAGGCAACAAGTGGTGGCAGTGGTCAGAAGATGCTTGCATGTGGTGCACCACATAGGTAAAGGGACCGCATCTAGAAAAATGGTAGACATTACCTCTGAAAAGTCCTCAGTCAGTCAGTACAATACATTAGCAGCATGGCCGGTCTGCTATTCACCTATGCAGACATCTGCAGAAACTGTAGAGCTATGTTAACACCCACAAGGGTCAGCCATGGCCCTTAACACCTGTTCCACACAGACAGCCTGCAATCAGTATTGCCCCACTGGTTATCGGTCAGGTTGTCCACAGGTGTCTGTGGCATGCCTAGATGGCAATGTTGTGCTCAGGCCTTCAACAGCTACCCCATATACGAGAGTATAATTCTGTATGCATTACCTGCAAGAGAGGCCTGCATCATATATGAAATAGCAAAAACACATGCTGAAGATTCAGGTTTGGCTCCCAGAGGCTGCTCTGTGTCTGGACTACACTCCCCAAACATGTCAAACACAGTACCATGCTTACCCTCATCAACTGCATCAAGGTTGAGTGGATGGGAAAAACAACATCTGGCCCTGGTATCCAGCAATGCCAGAGGCAACAGGTGCTGATCAATGATTCTATTGGGGATAAAGTAATGGCTAGACTTATAAGGGACCCAGGGCCAGTACTCTAGTAACCTCCTCTGTATCTATGAACCTGTGATCCTACGGGACACCCAGGTGACATGTATGAAGGCTATCTGGCTGTGTCAAGGGGTATGCATGCAAGGTTACGCTGCCTGTTCCCACTGTCCCTCACACACTGTTGCACGCATATGCACCTAGGTAAACATGCACATACACAGCCATACCTTGGTGATGAAAAGGTCTCTGTGTTTCCACTCCACTATACACAGCTTTGGTAATGGCAGCAGCTCCCCAGGATGTACACACACAGACACCTGAATAAGGTCTGTGAGACAACAGTCAGTCAGCAGTACTAACAGCAATAAAGCATCATGGCACAAAGGTGCATATGCTTCGATGTGAACACATGACAACTGCCAGCAGACAGCAACTTACATGCCAAAAAGTGGCACACTACACACTGGTATTACCTGTACTATACTCACCCTGTGCATCAGACACATATTAGCATGTCCCTGCATCAATGGTATGGATGTGGCACAGGTATCATCACGTGCACAGGGTGTGCTATTGGGTTGTCAAAGGCCTAGGCTGGGCCATACAGTTGACATCATGTGTGTGTGTCTAGAGGGGTGGTGTTCAGCTGGGCCATGGAGAGGAGCTGTGTGTGTTAGGTGGTGAACTGCATATGATAGTGATGTGTGAGTGTGTGTTTGCACACAGTCAAGCCATGTGCTAACCCTACATGAGGGTATGTTAGACAGCCATGGACCGCACATAGCACGATGTAATTTACTGTCTCTGGCCACAGACATGGGAACTGGTTCTGCCAGGAGTGTCAATGGCACCACCATGGCCAAGGCCAGATGCAGTACTACTTCCTGATGGTGACTGCTGTCTGGGTACATGTCCCTATGGGGACTGGCCAGGACCACATGCCCATGGCTTGCTACGCTGTGGTGTGGACAGCACCCTCCCTTTGGTAGTGTTGGTGGAACTGCCACTATGGGACTGTGAATGTGCATGGCCACGTGGGCTCTCAGCTGATGTTGTTGCTGACCTACATCCACGTGTCCGTCACCCTACTCCCACCACATGTTCAAGTACAGACATTGTACGATTAAGGACTAACAATGTCCCACCCCACCATCTATCTACATCAGTGAAATGACGTATGGCATCATCAATACCGTGGAGGGTGTCAAGCATGCCAGGAAGTGTTGCATCTATGACTCTGAGTGTCCATCTGGTGTACCATTCACAACATGCCTGTGTCTCCATGACGGATCTAAACTTGCATTGGGTGACACATGCTGTGACACCTCTGACAGGGGCTGGATGGGCAGCAGTCCTCCTTCAAGCACCCCTGTCAATCTGCCTGTGTGGGACCTCACCAGCTCTCTGGCTATGGCTGCTGTCTGCAGTCACAGATGCCATAGTCACCACACTACCCTGTTCGATGCCACCACCCTCTGACTGTCTAATATCTGTGGCTGCTGGGGAATGGGTATGTGTGGGCATACTGACTATGTGTGGGGACATTGTGGGTGGAGGTGGGAAGTCAACCAATGGTACAGATTCAGCCCACAACAACCCCACCTGTGGCTCACTATGGCCACCATCATCATCAGTGTCCAATGAGACACTGACATCAGGTTGTGAGGGGACGGACCCCAACCCCCATGTTCACCTGTGAGGAGAAAACATACGTAAATTACTTTCTGCACTATAATGTTTTCTGATACACACACACATGTGAGGTGCCACAAAGGCATTATACAGACCACACTTTCTGACTGATGCCATGCACGACATACAATCAGATCACAAGAGACACACTCTGGACAGGACCTCAACAACATGCAGTGCAGCAAAGTCCAGTTAATATTGCTGCTACTATACACCTGTGAGATATGTGAGAAGTGGGAGTATGTGATGGACCTTCACCTAACACATACTGCACCCGTGTAGACAATACTAATGTACCCCCGTATAGCACAATGGCTACACCTAAACAAAGTATGTGCCAATATGTTATAGCTCCTGCAAACAGGCTCCTGTGATGACCAATGTGATGCACTGCAGTGAACCCCACCAGAAGTGAACATGCACATATTGCAATATGGCAAAGCTTAACAGTTGTGTGCATGGAAAACTGGCTGCCCTTAACAAGCCTAGGGTATTGGTGAGCCACAACATGACAGTTCCACACTCACTGGCTTCATGTTGATGTTCCCCAGCAACACCAGAGGTACCTATGTAGTTGCTGGGGAAAGGTATTGTCAGCATACACACATGTGGCATTGGTACAGGATAATATGTGCATTTATGAACATGGAACCTACAAGCTGTGACACTACCCAAATTGCTCACCTTCACAATATGTGTGCAAGTGTGCATTACAAAACCCCACCCACAAATGCAGATTGACCTGACATATGCATACAGTTATGCAAATGTTGCCACTATGAATGCTACAGTATTAATGTGATGCCCACTGGGGCCTTACCTGGATGCCCTTCCACTGTGGAATCTGTGCCACCCACCTCCACGACACATGTAATCATGGTATCCTGGGAGGCAGTGGCTGAAGCAAGGTTTGCAAGGAACTCCTCAGTTGCTGAGATTGGTGCTTGAGTAGCAGGCCCTCCACCTGTGCCAGCACAGTCCCTGGCCACAGCTGCAGCCCTTTGCCATGCATTGTGTATGAGGTCTGTGGCATAGTGTTGGACCTGTTCATAGCTCTTGTCCTGGTGGCCCACATTATTGACTGTTGCTACCAGTTCTGCCCACAGAGCAGTGCATTCTTGCAGGTTTTGGCAGCTCCCTCCCAACAGTACTCAGTGATGGTGTCTAACGCCATCATTCTGAGAATGGCGAATTCCATCTTCTGTACATCCCACCTGAAAGACATGCACAGGGGAACACATCACAGGACTGCATACATACACTGGCCACCATTATGTACAGACCCTGCACATCCACTTTTGCCAGCACTATCCACCACTAACACCCACATCATACCCCTGACATTTATCATCACAGTATGTGTGTGGGTATTGGCAACATACTGGCATTTACAGCATGCACTGCCCCCCTGATTCTGATGCTTCATGTTCCCCCAATGCGGACCATTAATGTACATAAGTCTCTATTTGTCATTCACATCACACAGCACATGCAGCAGCAGGGGACATCACAGAGGTTCTCCACCAGGGAATACCAGGCCAACAAACAATACCTTACACCTATAGGCTATAAGGACAACCCTCTACCCGGTGTCATACATACTCCTCAGGAGTGTCCTCACTGTGGCATGTAAGGCAATCAAGGACTCCACATTGCTGGGACTGCTGCACAAGTGCAAGTCATGCTCCACTGTGTTAACACACACACATACACGCACATCCTCAACCTGGTGAATGACCTGGATTGGCTTTGTTGGTATCTCACATATGTGTTCTACACAATCATCCTTCGGTGGAATGGGCACCCTGCCCACATCAGGCAGGGTAGGTACCTACACCTTAGCAGGCATAACCTGGTCAACTGGAAGGTTAATAGCACATATACCCTTGGGATACCATCTGTGTCCCTGCTGGACGGGGACATCATCTGCTGCCTTGCATACACATGGGCTAACATATGGCCTAGGCATATGGCTGCTCAGGGCAAATAGCTTAGTAACCTCATATGGTACCGGGAATACCAGAAATGGCCTAACTGCTTTGACAGACTGTGTTGTTATGTGTAGACACACATTGCTGCCATCAACTGCTGGGTGTCCCCTATGGGCAACATTACAGTACGATGTCATCCAGCCTACATCCGACAGATAGGTGAGTGCTACTACAGGTGCAGGTGGACATTCCAGGACCATTGGTGGTACACAATAACAGCAGTGCATATGTAGTGTAGGGTGATCTCCTCATAGGTGTCTGACATCTGCAGTACCCAGATGTTTGCGGAATGTGTACATGTGCCTGATAGATGTAGACCCCCCCCCACGTCTTTATATTGTGTATATATTGTGTGATGTAGACAGATGTGTACTTCTGCACACCAGTTGGACAATATATAATGGTTGCTGTCCACAGAGTTTGGGGAATGTGTCTGTGACATGCCAGACCCCTGGGGACACACTAATGGTACATGAATATCTGTTATTGGATCCATTCCCTTACACTGTATGCTCAGTATGTATGCACTGCTGCTGAGCCAGAGCCAGCATCCCCTCACTACTAGTGCCTATAACCTGCTGTCCTGCTGCAGGGGCCCACCAAGTATGCTAGCCATAGGTGTCAGGCAATTAGATACAGGTGTGAAGTACACAGTGACCTAGCCAGAGTACATCAGGAATGGTCATGGAGACCTGGACAATCTGTGAAATAATCCTGTATGAGACTGACAGACTGAGTGGGGCTCAATGACAGTACATGATGTGGTTTGCCAGCTGTATCCACCAGTAAGTACTGTTAGTGTAATGCCCCTGTACTGGCCCAATAATCAAGCAGGGTCAATCCTGACTACTAGCAACAGTGAGTGATGTACACAATGGGAGGATGACAAGTACACACACAGTAAAGTACAATTACCCTTCAGAGCACACAAAGATCACAGTCATTCTGGGGCTGGTTTCTCCTTCTCTCTCTCTAGATCCACAATAAGACTCCCCACTGACACAGCTATAGAGTTAACATCTCAGCAGTGTGTTCAAGCCAAAACCTCCACCACCATCTCTGTCCAACCAGTGCTTTGTGTCCCTGCCCAAGTAGCTGACATACACTCTGAGATTTGATTTATAAATCAAACACACACACTCCTGGGAAAGACTGGCACAGGTTTACTAGCTATGGCCACTTCTGGCAAGACTAAAAGGTAGTTAGACATTTATGTCTGCTTGCTGCACTGAAACTGAGATAACACATTTGTAAAACAAGTACAGCTTATTTTCTTAAAGTTTGAAAGTTATCTCTGTATGTTCCAGCTTCTACTACTAATACATAAATTTGTAAAGGTAATAGCTCATATACATTTCTGTTCTTTTCCAGTACGGTACACTGTGGTTACATTCTTGAAGCTCAGTCATACCTCTCAACCTCTTAGAGAAAGACATCTGGACAAAGGCACAAATAAAGGGGTGAGAAAGGCCCAGAAAGAGTGACACTTTCTAAATATTACTCTTACAAACTTAGACAGTTGATAGAATAACAGGTTGTGCATTCGCATGACTTTTCTGAATCATATGATGTCTGACATTCATATGTGTGCTATTATTTTTATGACTTCAGTCTTTAATGATCTGCCAGTGATTTGCCCGAAAAAAACACAAATGTATGAGAAACTGACTAAAAATATGCGGCAAAAATGTGGGCATTCTGCAAACGTCTGGACAGTTGAGAGGTATGAGCTCAGTACATAACATACAGTTCAACACACACTTCTGCACCAGTACTGTAATATCCACATAACATATAGTTCTCTTACATTTGTAAGACAAACATATGAATCATAGTAATTTTTCACAAATGACATATGATTATTTACAAAATTCCAGTTAGCTGGGCTGGCAGTGTGACAGTCAGTATTGTACAACAGACAATCCAGTAGCAGTCATATGTGAGCTGACCCTTGCTGGGGTGACTCAGGGGCCAGAGCTGTGGTCTATGTCACTGCAGACAGAGCCATCAGGGATTGCCATAGGTGCTGGACAGCAGACTAACAGCAACATGTCAGTCCAGGAAGTGTTGTTGAGATCTACTGTTTAAATTCCTATTTCCCATGACTGCATCCCCCCATCTGCATTTCATTACATGCTTAATTTTATGACATACCTGGTATAGTGCTGTACTCGTTTGTCAGAAGAAATCCACTTGCAGTGTTGTAAAGAATCACAGTCTGTCTTCATGAAGAAAGTGTCAGACTTGTTTACCATAGGCATCCGCTTGCCTTTTGTAGGTAATGTTCATGAACAGATGAGGGACTATTCACCAATTTGTGGCTCCCACTTGCTAACAGCATCCAGAACAGCAAGGTTGCCCACAGTGCTATAATTAAGGCCTTCATGTGGGCCTTGCTCCTTTTCCTGACCTGTGAGGACAATATTATTGAGGTGTGGTAGCTACATCACAGAGGGTAGGCATAAATACTGTCCAATGTCTGGATTGATGTGTTACATCCACAGTTTTGCATGCTATGTCTGGCCATTGCTAGCAGACTTTCATATTCTGTAGCAGGGTACTGTGTAAATGTGTGTTGGGGTGAGTAAGTAGACAGGCAGATGTGAGTGTCATACATCCCTTTCTATATGACTGCGCATGCTGCCACAGTTGATGCTAGTCTGTCAGCTGTGTATGTTTGTAGGGAGAGACTGTGACACATGTCCCTTAAAACCTCAACATTCCTCCCAACCCTTTACATTTGGCTGTTGTGTGGATGCCCTGCTCTAGGTGTTTGGGAGCAATGTTAGGTCTGTAGCAGGTAGCTGGACATACTGCTGCATGTGTAGCAGGCCACAGCTGCTGCATTCTGGCCAGGAGTCAGGCTAGGGATTGTGAAGACATTGGGGGAGAGCAAGCTGTTACTGTGAGTGAGAATGCAGTGTCAGCTGTTGTGTCACAGCATAGCCTGGTTGAGGGTACTCACAACAGTCCAGGTGAGGCATGTGCCTGTGGTGCATATGTTACATAATAGTGCCATCCAGCGACTGTTAAGCAACATTTAGTACACATATTCATAACTGTGAAATGTGTCTTACCCTGCAGGCCTTTAATGTGCTACTGTGGGTGGCAGTGACTGTGATAGGAGCAACCAGTTTTGCTGGACATGGCAGGGCTGAATTATTCCTATGTTGTATTGACATGCATATAGTTGTGCCATGGACTGGGCTGTGGCCAGAACTGTGGGTGTCTAGATGTGACAGATGCTGGAAATGTAACAGATAGAGCTACTGAGTCATTATTATGGCAGGTATATTTGTAAGACATATGTGCATGCATACAGTGTGTAACATAGGATTAGCATGGACATGTGTGTTCTGAAGGATATGAAATGTGACACTATGCTGTCTGTCATGATTTTGTAACCCCAATCTGGACTGCCTTGCCAGTATGTCAGCACACAAAGTAGGTTTTGTGATGACCTTGCCATAAATAGGGGGCACAACTGTGGATATTCAGCAACAGTCTGTGCAGTTGTCAGCTCTACCTGATATTGTAGGCCTCCCATACATCCAGCAGCATTTTTGTGTACTGATTCTGTATCTTCACCACAGGCCCACATACACTGTGATTTGGGCCACTATATACAGGAGTACTGTGTGACTGGCAATCAGGATATGTTTGTAAAAACAGTTGTTATACTCCAGAGGTCAGCTGGCTTACTGGTATGTGCTCTGACTGTAGTTCAAATGGTTCTGGGTTCAAAATTTGACAGTGATGCCTTTTTCCCTAATATTAAATGGCTGTACTGCATGATATATTTACAAAAGCAATAGTAATTCCCCAGAGCTGATTTTGTGTAGTGGTGTGTTGCTCTAACTCTAGTGCACAGGGTCCTGGCTTCAATACTTGGCAGTGATGTCTTTTTTCCCTAATGTTAAATGGCTGTACTGCATGATAATATTTACAAAAGGAGTAGTAATTGCCACAGCTGATTTGGTGTAGTGATGCATTGTTTTGACTCTACTGCACAGGGTCCTGGGTTCAATACTTGCCAGGGCTGGTTATTTTGTTGCTGGGCAGAACAGTGACTGAATGAGATAGAGTGATTAAAGCAGTTTTAAGTGGGTTTGTGCTGGTTTGTGCGACAGTAAGCGATGTCAAGAGGCACTTAGGTCCCCTTAGCTTCACTTAGCGGTGCTTACTATTGCTTAAACCTGCACTAATTCCAAAAAAGAAAATAAAAAAGGGGTGATAGGAAAGTTGTGAAATGGGGGCAAGCAAGGGGAAATACATTATGAAAGGCAGCTAGAGATTTGTAGGACAGGACCATAGATCTCCATTTTTTCTGCAGCAACAGCTGTGAATGATGTGGACAATTTGGAATTTAGAACCTCACACCCCACAGGGAGGGGTGTGGGTGACATAAATCTGTTGAGTAATTCAAGGATACATTAATTAACATCAGTGTACGTGGGGGTGAAATGGAGAGCTATGTATGGGACGAGAATTTTTGTGGAGACAGATGCCCCCTTTTCTTTCTTTAAGGTGAGAGTGGTATGTTGGGGAAAGGTTGTATGTACGTTTAGGGAGATAAGTTGGGTAGGTTCATAGATTAGTACTAAGTTAACTGCCCTTGTGAGCCATTTTAAGCCTAGCCAATTATCCCTTGTGAGACTCAAACCCTGCACCTTGTGTTTGTAAGGCAAACACCTTAACCATTAGGCCATCCTCCTAACCATAGAGATTGTTTTTGCAAACAGACAAGACAGCAGACAGGGGTGGTGTATGACACATGAGGGGGGTAAACACCCTGGACGGGGAAGGTGGTTGGGAATCAGACAGCCATGTACTCCAGATGGAAACAGTGGAAGAGAGGTACCACCCATGGGCAGTCACCACTGCCACTTCATGGCCCCAAAGGTGGCTGTGCTGAGGGGTGGATGGGGCCAGCCTGCCCCTCAAGGCATGCCAGTCTGCCCTCAATCTGGCACAGGTGGTCATCCAAATCATGCTGGATGACCCTGCTCACCATACCTCTGAACTGGTGTCGGGTGACAGGGTCATCTCCATGCCCATGCCGGGGAGGGGAAGGCCCCAACCCTTGACGTGGTTCCACCCGATGGTGGTGCAGGACCAGCTGAGGAGGCAGCTCGAGGTTGGGTCCCAGACATGCTGGGACCTGGTGCTGCAGCCAGATAAGGCGGGACAGGAGGATCCACTTGGATCTGCCTACCCAAACAAGCTATGGTGTTGAGGTTTGTCAAAGTGTATTGGTTAGTCATGAACAAAACATTTCAACATTAGTTATAACAGCATGCATGGGTTTTCCAATTAACCCAGAACAACAGAATTGAAAAATTACATAGCAAACAGAACACATACATAAATGGAATAACAGTCATCATCATAACAACATGCCAGTAACAGTTATGGCAACAGGCCATCAACAGTGGAATTTGAACAAGGTATGCAATTATGCAACCATTAAAATATATGAACAATAACAGCACACAAGTCCCAACATTAGGTTTTGAGAATATACTCGTAGTATATGAATAATAATTATTGATGCAAATAAGGGGTGGGGGAGAGAAAAGCAGTCCATTACCAACTGTAGAGGCTATATTTTTCACAACAGTACTGTTCAATACTCTACAGGTCTGCCCTCACTTTACATCAGCCTGAGGCCTATAGCTACTGTAGCACGTACATACTGTTAATCTGTCAACCTGGAATGCTATGGGGCAAGCTGTGACAACTCTAGGTAGATGACTAGAGGGGACTCGTACATGTCAGGGTTACACATATGACTAACAAGGTGTACCCTGCACTGATGTGTGAGTGTGTTAATGGCATACCTCTACTGGATTTATATCTGTGTGCAAGGTTCCTGGCAACAGTGCTCACTAGCCATGATAGCATGATACTTGAGAGACATATCGGGAAGAGTTCATAGTGTATACAGTTATTCTGCTGTCATTTGTAGAAATGGGGTTGGACACTGGAACTTTTGTACACAGTTTATTAGTATACCGTTCGTACAGCTAATACAAACATTTCTTTACCTGTGAGCCCTGTGGAGAAAATATCTGTTAACAATACCTGACTGTTTCTACAAATATTCAGGATTACTTGCGTGCAACTATAAACATATCTGAGTACCAGTCCCTGAATTCAAACCCTGGGCTGTGTGTGCAAAAATGAACAACATATCTATTTGTTATCACACTGAGCTATTGGGGCACTGCTGTCTGCTGCTTGACTGATTTGTGCCTAGAACTCACCTGGTTACAAAGTCTGACTTTGTAATATAAGTGGAGTGTCACAGAAGACTGCAGTTGCACATACATGCCTGAGAGTCATGCATGATAGATAGTGAAATATATATTAATACTTTGAATGCAGGTATACACATTTAACCCCTAGTGGATGTGATTATGTGTGATCTGTACAGTCCACAGCAGGGTGCTGGGTTGCATACCTGACTCATACACATTTGCTCATCATATATTTGCAGTCTCCACCTATTAGAGTCTCATACTTGCCTGCATCAGCATACCTACATTCAGCACTACATACAGCTTCAATGCAAAGGTTAACACAAGACAATGCTGCAGGGAACACTCTATAATACATTACACATTACTATTCAAGGTTCAGATGTTAGTGCAGAACATATATCTAAGCTCATTGTATCTTGTTTTACAGGTCCACATCTACAGTTTGGCATAACATCTGGTTATCAGACAAACCTCAGTGAGTTCATTCTCTCATAGCCATATTTGCTGTGTAGCACCTGTACACTTGTATTTCTTCAGCAACAGACCAGATTAAACACAACAGTTTGTGAGGATAAGCTTTATTTAGGGTGACATGACACAGTGATTTATTACATTCAAAATTTTAAAGTCAGTTGTACTGCATATCCTGTAGATGATGAATGAATGTTATTTATTACTTTCACAGTAGCAATCACAGTGCACTTTATTACCAGATTCATTCTTACACAGTATTACTACAGTATTGGCTTTTTTCATCAATACTAGCCTGTTTGCTGCCTTCATCTGTATTACACAGTAGCTGGCATTAGTCACTTATATCAATGTTGGTCTAACAACACATTTGTTCAGCACACTATATCTAATAGCAGTAAACAATTACACTTTTTTATTTACTAGACTATATATATATATATATATATATATATATATATATATATATATATATATATTGCAAGTTATATCTGTACTCACCACACTGTTGGTGCAGCCTCACCAGTTATCCTGTGTGGGCCTCAATGTTACAAGCTCTCTCCTCTGCAGCTGTGGGGGAAACACACCATTATGCATACTTGTCTATCAGATACTCCTACTACAATTTGATAAATCACCACTTTCTTACAGACATTTGGGGCATTCTGATCCTGAGCATTTTGGATCCATTGGGCCAAGAGTGCCCCCTTCCTCCATTTCAGGTCATCATAATGATGACGGACCTGCTCACCAGTGTGGGGGATGGCAGTAGCATTGGTGAGCTCACATGCCAGACAGTCCCAGGCCTCAGACTGTATTCTAAACCCTGGTACTGGCCCTGCAGCAATATGTCATCATGGTTCTTAATGAGGAGCCCAGCCATGACCCTGGTCTCCTATATGTCCAAGTGCTGCGCCCAGAAACATGCTCCCTCTCCTGCACCTGCCATAGCTCCTACAGGGATCAAACTCTAAGAGGTTCTGCCTGTATTTCCACCTGTGTGGTTTAAATAAGGCCATATTCCCACCCTTTGCTGTCACTGGACCATTTTTTAAAATGCTGAGCACGCAAACCCGCTAAGCTGAGTTGAGCAGTGCTTAAAGTGGAAAATGCCAGCAGTGCCTAGCAGTGCGCAAATCTGTTTAGCTGAGCTAAATTCTGCTTAGAATGGGACTGCTTAGCAATGCTTAAACTGGCTAAAAGTGTTGCCAAATATTGCTCAGATAGGTCTTGTTTAAGCATTGCTTAGCTTGGCTTAGCAGTGCTTAGCAAAACTGAGCTAAGGGCAAACAAGATTTTTCATTAAAAAATATGAATTGGATATTGATTACTCACTACTGATACATTCTTATTAAGTGCATATATTTTACTTTACATGACCTCCTCCTATGTGCTTTCATTACATTACCTTGGGGTGTGGCTGTACTGTATCGGACACTTGTGTTTAAATGGTGGTGTTCAGCTCATATCTCCAATGACACTGGGATTCTGGACCAGCTATACTACCCTGGTTAACAAATATCAATAACTACATCAATAAATAAAATAAAAATTAATATACAAATGTTTTCCCATGTAAAACTGAATGGCCTGTCTTGGTATTCGAACGATGCACGTAATGCACACAAAGCTGGGACTCTAACCACTCAGCTAACTTGGCTATGAAGATTTTAGCTATACATTTCTATATAGCTCCTCGATACGTTTAAGCACTGCTGAGCAAAGTGCCGCACAAATCCACTCAGCTACACTTAAGGTTTGCAGTAAAGTAATAAAAAAATTAATCATTAATTAAAACACACATTACACTTCCATATTATTAAATAAGTGTCTGAGGTGAGGACACTTTCTTTATTGTAAAGTGCCATACGGCACTTTGAGAGTGCAGGGGGGGTGTTACGGATAATGTAACACACCCCCTGCATGACATTACACTTCACATTCTTTTCATTTAAGTGTCTGAGGACACTTTCTTTATTGTAAAGTGCCGTACTGCACTTTGAGAGTGCAAGGGGCGTGTTACAGAACTGTGAGCAGTGTAACACACCCCCCTGGCACTGATTCAGTATCCATGTACACATTTCCCCCTCAGTAGCACGTCTTCATTAATATGCAATGCCCGCTGCCGAGATGGAGATGTGGACACAGACACTATTCCTACACAGAGTTTATTACATCTGGGGGCATGTCTCTTTCTACTTTATAAAGTCCACAGTGAGACAATGAGTTGCTCTGCCCATCTGTTTATATGTAGTGCCAACACACTAAGTAGAATTTTTCTATAGAAGTGTAAATTTTTCAGCCTGATGTGACACAGTTCTCACAGTCAGGATTACTGAGATGATGGGGAAGTAAAAGTGTGTCCTTTGCATTATGTTGCCTACTACAGTCCTAAGTTATGAATTAATCTTAGAATCATAATAATTATTTTTTCAGCCATAACAGTCATTATAGTGGTTAACTATGGCTTTCTGCCATTTAAACTGCATTTTCTAACTATGATCACACAATGTTTTGTGTTATTATTTGCCTACAAACTAGCAAGCAGAGCCTGTAAAAATACTAGAAGCCTCATAAAAAAGTGTGAAAGTGAGAAGACTAATTAAAGGACTGACAACCCAGAAATTCTACTATGAATGAATTGCAAACAAACACTTTTTCAAAAACAAGGAGAAGCTGTGATGATGTCAATGCCAAGCAATGTCAAAACTTTGATAAAGGATACTAAAGACAAGATAACATCTATAGTAATAGCTACTGGTGATGAACCGAGGTCATATCTAGCACAAGGTAAAAAGGAACTAAAATATTATTTATTAAATCAGTTGACTCATTTAATAAATAATATTTCAGTTCCTTTTTACCTTGTGCTAGATATGACCTCGGTTCATCACCAGCAGCTATTATTTTAGATCTTATCTTGTCTATAGTATTAAATGAGTTGACATTTTTTTTTGTGGGCGGTGGTTAGCATTGCTAACTCACAAGAAGAGGTTCTCTGATTCGATTCTTGACTGGGGTGCCTTCTGTGCAGAGTCTGCATGTCCTGCCTATGGTCGTGTGGGTTTCCTCTGGGTGTTCTGGTTTCCTCCCACATCCCAAAGACATGCTGCAGGTGGATTGGACAATCAAAATTGGCCCTAGGTGTGTGCATGTGTGCCTTCTGTGGATAGTTGGGCACCGGGCTGGCAACTCAACATGGTAAACTCCACTGCCAATTGTTCTGCAGACCATTGTTCCACTGTGACAACCCCTAATGGGAAAAGAAGAAATGAGATGACATTTTTTCATATATTTTTTATGACAGTGTGACAACATGGTACATATTAGCATAAACTAGAATTGTTATTGATATTTTGAAATGTAAATAAATTAGGCATTTTCTAAAGTAAGGGGGTGTTACAGATATAAAAAATCAGTACTACAGTTATAAAAATGAAAGTAGCTGTTAAATTAGTACATGTCATGTGACTCCCCTTCCCTGCAGTCAGTCTGTGTGAAGTAAACCTAGAGTGTGAATGCATTTCTAGGAGTATTATCTCATTATTAAAGGCTTGCATGACAATATATTTTATTGTTCAAAAACTACCCCCCCCCCCCCGGGACAATATGAATCACACTAGTTGTTATTCCCTTGGAAGACTGAAAGGAAGCCCATAAAGTGATATACAGATTATGAAGGGCAGTTGTCCAAAGAAATTATACGTGAAATAAAGCCCATAAAATGATATAACATAAAGGATCTGTCAAAATGCAAATTGAAGGTCATGCTGTTTAATGTTAGGAGCCTTAACCTAAAAATACACTCACTGAAGGCTCTCCTCACACTGGAAGATGCTGATGTCTGTGCGGTCACAGACACTTGGTTCAGGGCTGCAGAGAGCACCCCTGCCTTACCAGGCTACATCTCATTCCACACATTCCGACCCCAAAATGAAGTCGGGAAGATGAAGAGTGATGGAGTCTTTATCTTCATTAAGGACAGGCACACCTCCAGACTGGTTTGCCAGCATGACAGACTGGAATTACTCCAGGTGCAACTGACAGTTGGCAAGACACCCATCCAAGTTATAGCCAACTACAGATCCCCCTCCATGACTCAGGACACCCACTCCTCCTGCCTGGACCTACTTGAACCATCAAGGTACCACCTAACACCCTGATCCTAATAGACTGGGTGAAGTATTCCTGCACTAAAGTGCTCACCCAATGATTCCTTGACTTCATCAGTTCTAATGCAGTAGACCAGCTAGTCTCATCTCCTACAAGAGGAGGTAACATTCTGGACTTGGTTCTCACCAACATGACTGACCACTACACCACTCCCACAGTATTTTCTTATCTAGTGAGATCAAATCATTGGTCTGTCTCACTCGAAATTTCTATCCCACCCAATCCCCTCCCAGCTGTAACCAGTCTAAAAAACTCTTCAAAACCTGACTACAACCTCCTAAGGGAGGGTATCAGTAGCTTCACACCACCGCCCCTTCAAAGGATGCAGACAACTATGCTAAACAGTATGCCAATGCACTATGAAAGCACCTGTACAACTGCATGGACTCAGCCATACCCAACAGAACTAAAACCTGCTCCACAAAGAAATGCAAACCTGTCTGGTGGACATCCTCTATCAACAGGCTTTACAACAAAAGGAAGAAACTGCTGTCCAAGAGTAAAAAGGAACAAATTCCAAACTGGAAAAACTCCCTCCTCAGCCGCAACAAGCAAATTAGATCACTAGTGAAAATCTCCAAAGCCAATTATGAATTGAAATTAGCCTCCAAAACAAAGGGAAACCACAAAGCCTTCTTCAATTACGTCAGGAACTTCCATGGCAAAGCCCAGGTTTGTTCCAAATGAGTACTTAACGGTACCACTTACACTGATCCTATTAGCTTAGCCAACCTGCTAGCAGATAGCTTCATTGCAAACTTCACCCCCCTATTCCCCCCCAAAGACCCATTCGACATCTCCAGTATTTGTCTCACACCTCACATCTCAGTAGATCAAGTGTTAAAGGCCCTATCCAAGGCAAAGAACACAGCTTCCATGGGACCTGATAGTATCCCAGGCTGTATTCTGCACCATCTCCTGCAAGAACTAGCTTCGCCATTGAGTAACATGGCCTCCAACACCTGTACTATGCAGACAAGCTCAAATCACTATCACTCTACTCCGTATTGTACAGATTGCACAGAGGTGATCTGTGTCTCACCTACAAGGCAATATCGAACCCTGCCCTACTAGAGATGCTCCATGTCCGTAAGTCTAACTCCTCGCGCATAACCTGCTTGAAAGGCCTAAATCTAATATGCGACATCAACAAAACCTACTGGAGAGACAGATTTGTCTCTCAGAGGCTTCTCTATCTCCTGAATAGACTGCCCATAGATGTCAAACAAAGTACCTTGCTGACCCTCTTCAAGCGCAACCTTGATGAGTGGATGTGAAACCACAAATTTGTCCCAGGGGTTCCCACCTGTGTTCCTCATTGACAGGGGTGACATATGCTGACTGAGGTTTCTTTCTTTGGGATAAACTCTTGGCTAGGCTTGTAAGGGCCCCAGGGCCATTAGCCTAGTAACCGCCTATGAGCCTATGAAATGATGGAAACAATAATAAAAGGATGTATATCTTCACTGCACTCAGTTTTATCATCAGCAGGAATATTCGATCAACCCTGCATTGTGCCAATCTTGATGTATATAATTTGCCTTGAATGAATGAATTCAAACACCTGGCTGCAACATTTAATTCAAGCCTTGTGTGGGGATCTGATGTACTGTACCTCCCACGCTTGCCTCTTTATGTCATGAAATGCTCTCTTTTAGGTTAAGTACTCAGTCTCTGACTTATGCTGACTGAGTGTGGGGACAGGCTTCTGCTCTTCTGCAAACCCAAGCTGAACAAAGTTGGTATCCTGCAACCTTGAATCACATATGCCAAGTACTGGAAAATAAATGAATCCTCACATTTGGGTTAATGATGACTCTGATAACAAAGAAAGTAACATATAGTATATTAAACATAATACTTGATATTCTCTCCTAGACAATGCTCTCTAAGTTTATATGCATGATACTGTATGTTTTTCTTCTTAGTCTGGCTTAATATTTGGTGCCACTGTGGCCTGGGTAATGGTCCATTAGATGATGAATGACAAAAATCTCTAAACAGGAATATTAGACTACTTCAAATAACTACAAAACATTTACCCTATGCATCTTAGAAAGCAAAGAACATCTTAAAAGAATCAGTTCTGTTTGTGAAATAATGCAGCCTTACCTAATATGGCTTATTAAGTATGTGACCCTTGGAGCAGTATTATTCTTTTACACATTGCCAAGTATTCACTGTGGTTTGTGTCTCCTTTTATATCCAGCTTCAATACTTAGGTGAACAGTAATGATCCAGAGAAGTTAAAAAAAAAAATCAACAACCATACCTCTCTTCTGCTCCTTATGGCAAAGGTTTAATGTACAGCCCCAACTTTGGTCTCTGAATTCCAACTTCCATAAAACTGCTCTGCAGAATTTTCAGTACATTACTGAACACATTTTATCATGCAAGGGTAAAGGGCACGTATAATAAACATTACCAAAGTGCTTTTTAGTAGGGAGGCAAGCCCTCCAGCACCAACCAGCATGGGGACTCTGCCCCGAAATATCCAGACTATAAATACACTACCAACTATGAGACTGCATAAACTCAAAGTACTAGACATCTTTTCATAAACTACATAACTTACTCTATACAAGGTATGGGGGGATAGCAAAACAGCCCCCACATCACTTAGAGAAGCCGTATTTCATTCTCTGTTCCACATTGAAATTGCTCATTACACATTCAGTGACAAACTACGCACACAAAAATTCTTGCTGAAGAACAATAAATCACAGCCTTAAAAATATGTTATGAGCATAAAGAAACACAACTGTTCAGTGAAGTTCCTGGTTCAAAATTCTTAACAGCATGTTAAATTTTGATTTTGCTTGTTGTTCCAAATTTGAGAGGCACTGAGGAGGCAAGGGTGCAGTAACTAAAGCTACTGTCTCACAACACTTATAGGTTCATACGTTGGTACTAGGCTTTCGGCCCTAGGGCCTATACAAGCCTAGCCATAACAATTCCCTGGCTATTTCTTCCCACAATATTTACTTCTCTGGACCCGTCTAGCAGGGCGACTGATGTGATCCCCGGGGTGAATTTCCTCTCTCCCATCTAGTCATTAAGGTTCCTTTTGAAGAGGGCCAAAGAGGCGCTCTGCTTGACATGTATGGGCAGTCTATTCCAGAGTGGGGAGTCTCTGGGTCAGGAACCTATCCCTCCAGCATGTTTTGTTCATTATGATGACAAGGTTTAGATCCCTGGAGTGTGTGGCTCTGAGGGATTGGGATTTGTTTAAGTGTAGCATGTCCAACAGCTCTGGGTTTGACATGGCCTTGTATGTTAAGCAGAGATTGCCTCTTGAGTAGACGATATGCAACAGAGTATAGCTGGAGTTTTTTTTAGATGGTCAGCATAGGGCATCTGCTTTAGGCCTGTGATTCTTTTAGTGAGGTATTTCTGCAGCCTTTCCAGTTGTTGCAGATGTCTTGAGAGGTACATACCAAACGGGGCATTGTATTCTATAATGGGTTTAATGAAGGATGAGTACAGTGGGACAATGACCTCCTTTTTTGGATGAAAAAAGCCCTTAGTGATGAGGTGTGCCACACAGAAGGATTTCCTGACTGTTGTGGCGATGTGGTTACCGATGGTAAGACCACTGTCCACCTGTGCCCCTAAGTCTCTTATCACACTTTCGGTGTTTAGTGGACTGCCACCTATGTGGTAATTCATGGGTACATGTTTTTCCCAAAGGGGATAACTATACATTTCTTGGCATTGAGCTTGGAAATAGAGGATCTCTAGTAGGGCAGGGTCCGCGATTGCCTTGTAGTCGAGACACAGATCACCTCTGAGCAATCTGTACGATATCGAGTAGAGTAACACTAATTTGAGCAGGTCCACATAGGACAGGTATTGGAGGCCATGAATTCTCTTTGTGAGGAATTTCTGTGGCCTTTCCAGCTGGTGCAGGTGTTTGGAGAGGTACATACCAAATGGGGAGTTGTACTCAATCATTGGCCAAATGAGCCTAATGAGGGAGGAGTACAGAGAGGTAATAACCTCCTTTTTTTCTGGATAAATAAATAAATCCTCCTTTTTTTCTGGATGCAATCCCTTTATTTATGAGATGAATCAAGTAAAAGGCTTTTCTGACCACTGCTGTTACATGATAGTCGAATGTGAGATTGTTGTCAACTTGTGTACCCAAATCTCTCACCACAGGTTGTGTGTTTAGGGGGTTGCCGTTGATGTATGTTTGTTGAATGGTATGATAATACATTTTTTTGCATTTAACTTAAGGTCATGACTTTGGCACCAGTCATTTTTGAGACCCTCTTGTAGTATGTTAGGATCATTTGCAGAGTCAATGACAGCACCCAACTTACAGTTGTCCACAAACTTGGTCAGCCACAGGCCTTTTGTCTTTGCCTAGACTTCTGAGAAGTATATGCCAAACAGTAGGGGTCACAGGATAGATCCCTGGGGAACACCAATAGTGACAGGGCTGCTGTTGGAGGTGGAGGTGCCTATTATGACCTTGTGGGTCCTATCAGTGAGCCAGTTGGCCACCCACCTGATGGGATAGGGATTTACACCACGTTGTGTTAGGTTTTCAATGATGCCTGAGTGGGGGGATTGTGTCAAAGGCTTTGGCCAAGTCATGGTAAGCTGTATGTACTGAGTTTCCCTCATCCAGGGTCTTGGTGACAGTCTCAAAAAATTCAACCAGCTTCAACAGGCAAGACCTGCCCTTGTCAAATCTGAACTGGGTGGGGTCAAGTGCTTGGAGAATGCCTATGTCCTGGTTTATGAGGTCCATAATAATACACTCAATGGCTTTACAGATCAGACATGTCAAACTAATGGGGCAATAGTTTCCAGGGTCAGTAGTGACACCACTTTTGTGCAAAGGTTGACAAAGGCAGTTCTCCACTTTACTGGAATGAAGCCTGTACTTAGGCTGTGGTTGAATAGGGTGCTCAATGGAAAAGCCAGTTCTTGATGGAGATGGTGCAGAATACAGCCTGGGATACTATCAGGTATCACGGAAGCTGTGCTCTTTGCCTTGGATAGGGCCTTTAACACTTGATCTATGGAGATGTGATGTGTGGGACAAGTATCGGGGATGTCAAATGGGCCTTTGGGGGGACAGGGGGTGAAGTTTGTGCTGAACCTATCTGGTAGCAGGCTGGCTAAGTCAACAGGATCAGTGTAACTGGTACCATTAAGTGTTGATTCGGAACAAACCCTGGCTTTACCATGGAGGTTCCTGACATAAATGAAGAAGGCTTTGTGGGTTCCCTTTGTTTCAGAGGCTAGTTTTGATTCATAATTGGCTTTGGAGGTTTTCACTAGTGCTCTAATTTGCTTGTTGAGGCTAAGGAGGGAGTTTTTCCAGTTCTTTTATCTTTTTCATAACATCCAGTACTTCAAATACAGTTGGTTTAGACTTTGATTTCCATTTTATAGTAATTACCTATTTACTAAGCCAATAGAATTAAACTTAGTAACACCTTACTTCTTCTTCTTCTTTCGGCTGCTCCCGTTAGGGGTCGCCACAGCAGATCAACTGTTTCCATTTCTTCCTGCCCTCTGCATCTTGCTCTGTCACACCAACCACCTGCATGTCCTCTCTCACCACATCCATAAACCTTATCTTAGGCTTTCCTCTTTTCCTGTTACCTGGCAACTTCATCCTTAGCATCTTTTTCCCAATATACTCTGCATCCCTCCTCAGCACATGTCCAAACCAACGTAATCTTGCCTCTCTGGCTTTGTCTCCAAACCTTCCAACCTGGGCTGACCCTCTAATATACTTATTCCTAATCTTGTCCATCCTCATCACACCCAGTGCAAATCTTAACATCTTCAACTCTGCCATGTCAAGCTCTGACTCCTGCCTTTTTGTCAGTGCCACTGTCTCCAAACTATATAACATAGCTGGTCTCACTACACTCTTGTAGACCTTCCCTTTCACTCTTACTGGTACTCGTCAGTCACAAATCACTCCTGACACTCTTCTCCACCCACTCCATCCTGCCTGTACTCTCTTCTTCACCTCTCTTCCACACTCACCATTACTCTGAACTGTTGATCCCAAGTACTTAAACTCATTCACCTTCGCCACCTCTACTCCCTGCATCCTCACCATTCCTCTATCCTCCCTCTCATTCATACATATATATATTCTGTCTCAGGCCTGCTGACCTTAATTCCTCTTCTCTCTAGAGCATATCTCCACCTCTCCAGGGTCTCCTCCACCTGTTCCCTACTCTCACTACAGATCACAATGTCATCTGCAAACATCATAGTCCATGGAGACTCCTGTCTGATCTTGTCTGTCAACCTGTCCATCATCATTGCAAATAAGAAAGGGCTCAGAGCTGATCCTTGATGTAATCCCACCTCCACCTTAAACGCATCCGTCACTCCCACCGTAGACCTCACCGCTGTCACACTACCCTTGTGACCTTACTATGTCAAGGCAATTCAGATCCAGTGTCCCAGCACAACAAATCATATCCTTAGTTACATCCATTTTCTCTCCCAGAATTTCTGACAGAGTACTGTGTAGGGAAGTTCTAAAATCTGCCAGTCTATTACACTCCCAAACATGTTTCCAGTTAACTCTTTCTTTCCCATCACACTTCCAACATTTGTTATCTACTTGAGGAAAATTTCTTAAAAACCTACCCGAGGTATAAAAATACCTATGCAAACACCTCCAAGTAAAGATGCTAAACTTTTTGGACACTGTTCTATACTTGGGAGTCATGCATATATCATAGCATTGTTCCCTTGTAAACTGATTTTCCAGTCTCTCTTCCCAATCTTTTCTAACCTCCTCTGAATGATTCTGATAGTTATGCAATATTTTCTATGTCCTAATAATTATCCATTTTCATAATAGCAGTTTCTCTTGTAGATTTGCCTAAAAATCCCACCAGAGCAAGTCTTTCACTTAAGATTTCTCTGTTACTTTCTCTTAGCCTATATTCTAATATCAATATCTGACAGTGAAGGTAGTCTCTAGCTTGAAGTCCAAACATCTTCTTAGCCTCATCCCACTCTATTACCTTTCCTTCTCTAGTTATTTGATTTGCTTCTAATATATTGGTCCTTATAGGTTCATAGGTGTTTACTAGGTTAACGACCACAAGGGCCTTTTTAAGCCTAGCCATGAATGCCAAGTCTCTGACAAGTTCTGATACCCTTAATAAGTGTAAGCATGGGCCTGGGAGATGAACCATTTACAGGTTACCTGTGCCCATTAGAGACACAGGTGCCAAACCGGGGATTCATTTTTGGTTTCCCTTTGTCAGTTTTCTACAGTAAATTCCAGCCCAAGGGTAATGAAGTACCCTTACTTGCAGTTATCGCTAATGGCAAAATCTTCTTTCTCCATTTTTGTGTTGGCATAGTTCTTAGAATACTTCCTGCTACTTTGTAAATATATTATATATGGTTGTTATTATTCACCTTAAGGATCTGCATCCAAATTCCCACTCCCTTTTTATTTCTTGAACTTCCCCCACTTCATCACCATCCCTTTCTATTTTGAATTAAAATCTTCTGCTTGATTTATGTACATGAGCCTTAACTGTGTACTCTAAAATATCCATTCAAGTCAGGTAATCCTAAACCACCTTTTTCTATCATAAGGATCGCCTTATCCCACTTAACCCTTGCCCGCTTCTTCTCCGAGATAAATTTCTTCAACTCTTTATTAATTATCATGCACAAGTTCCCTTTTGGTTGATAAAATATGCCTGACTTATAAAATTAAAGGAACTAAAAACATTTTCACTACTTGTATCTTATTATCCATAACCATAAAGAGGAGCTTCCAGTTTCTCAGCTTCTGTATTATCTTTTGTTTAGTCTCTTCCTACATATCCTTAGTTGCCATAACTGAAGCCATTATAATCTATATTCCTAAATACTTTAGCTTATCACATCCCCATAAATATGGGTATTGCAGAACCAGTTCATGTGCGGGTACATAATTTACAACTATGGTCTTTATTTTATCTGTATTAATTTTATAGTGAAAAAAACTGAAACCATGTTAAAATGTTCCACTACAGTGAAATGTCGTTTTGTGGATTTTTCAGGTACAAAATAATATCATCTGCAAATAAAACTGACTTGTCTTGATTACTGTACCAATTACAACCTTGCATATTTGTGTCACTTTTTTTTTTAATGACTCTAAATATGAAACAAATAAAGGAGAAAGAGGACACCCCTGTCTGGTTCCTCTGTTCAAACACAACTTATCAGACAGGAATCCTCCCATTTTAATTATTGCCTCTGATCCTTCTTATATTCTCCTAATTAACCTTATTATTGTATTAGAGATTGCAAATGCTTCCATTACCCTAGTCATAAAATCTCAGCTTGCTCTATCGAATGCTTTTTCTGTATTAAGACCCACCAAAACAACTGGTATCTTCTTACATTCTGCTTCCCTCAATTATCATCATAATTCTACTAATGTTGTCAAAACATTAACCTCCCTTAACAAAAAGCACACATATCCATAACCATCAATTCTGGCAACAGCTTTGACATTCTTTTAACTCACATAGATATAAAAGTTTTGTAATTATGGTTGAAAATTTAATTGGGTCTGTATGAAGCTGGGTCTGATGAGTCTTTACCATTCTTAGGCAATACTGCCACCACAGCTTTCTTCCAAGATGATGGAGTTTCCCCACCTTTAAAATACTGTTAAACAGAATCTTCCAGATCTTTATAATTTTCTTCTCTCCTAACTTCTACAGGAATACCATCTGTCCCTGGAGATATTCCTGTAGACTGATTATACATCACTGTGTTAATCTCATGTAGTGCTATCTTAACTGTTAGTTGTTGAGCCTCATCTACCTCTATCATAAGCACAATTAAGTCTTTCATAAATATTTCTATTTGTGCTCTTTCTTGACTTTTACATTTCTTTGCATGATATAAATTTTCATAAAATTTTTTGAAATATTTCTAAAATCTCTACAAGCTCTTTGGTTACTTTTCTTGATATAATCTCTCTACGTTTGGCAACAACCCTTTCTAAGTTTTGCTGCCTATGTCATTAGGCTAAAAGTGTTTGTGCTCTAGAGTTATTATCAAAAATAGTTGCATAGCAGCAATCTTTCTAAATTCATGTATATTATCCACATTCTCCTTTATTTTCTCATTAGCACTCTGTATTTGTGCCTCTTTTTATTCTGTGAGATTTCCCTCATTCTGAAATACTTTAACCTATGTCAACCCCTCTAAGTAATTCAAATTACTTCTTAACCATAACCCTTCCACTTTATTTCTACCGTCTTTATACTCCATTTTCATTTATTCTGCTCACTAGCTATAACTTCTTGAAAAACCTTTTTTATTCAATATTTTTCAACAATCACAAAAAAATTGAAACAAATTTAAAAACATATCAAATAAAAACTTTCCACATTTCTCTGCTTTATATACATTTTCATAAAAAATGTCTTGAATTTTTCTGGTTAATTTTCTTGTTATAGGTTCCCCAAGTTTGGCAACAACCCTTTCAATGTTCTGCTGCCTAACCATTGTGCTAAAACTTTTTGTCCTCTGGAGTTATCAAAAAATAGTTGCTTACCTGCAATCTTTCTAAACTCATACATATTATCCAGATACTCCTTTGTTTTCCCTTTAGCACTCTGTGTTTCTCCTGCTCCTGTTCTGTGAGATTCCCCTTATTCTGCAATACTTTAAACTTTGCCAGCCCCTCTAAATAATTTCTATCACTGATTAATCATATTTCTCTTATTTTGACCCTATTTTAAACTCCATTTTCATTTTACCCATCACTAGCTATAATTTCTGACTATATTTTTATCTTCCCTAATAAATATTGAATAAATTTCTACTACCCATTCCTTAAATTCCTCTTTTCAATAGGTAAGAAGAAAAGCACCAATGTCTCATTTTTACTTCAATAACCTGCATTTCTATCTTATGTTTTATTTCTGCATATCCTGAAATAGTCATTGGATGTGTGTCAAAGCTTTCAATTAAAATGCAAATGTTCCTGTGAAATATAATTTCTACCTAGACTTGCCCAGCTATTTACCTTGGGGAATAACATGTAAATGCTACCAGAGTTCCTACTACTGAATTCACATATTTCAGAAATGTACACTCTTTTGCTACAGTTTCCCTTCAATGTCCTCTTGTTAAATTATCACTACTCCTAATCAAGTTCTGATCCCCACATATAAGTACTATTCCCTGCTGAAACCTAATTATTTCTCCTCAAATTTCCTTAAGCTCCATAATAGCAGTCTTTGCTAGAACATAAATACACACCAGTGCAATCCTCATCCCTTACCAATAATCCCTTGCTACCACAAATCTACCATTATTGTATTTTCCCCTCTTCTATCAGAATTGGAGCTGCTCTAGCAATTAGTACAATTACTCCCTTTTTCCTTTGTATCTGACATTCTTCTGAATATCCATCTTGAAATCCTTTCTTTGTCAAATCAGAAGTATTACTATTTGCACTCTGAATTTCTTAATATAGTTTGAAGCTATTTCCTTTTTGTCTATACATGTAAGGCAATATACGTTCAAAAAATGGATAGTGTAGCCCTTATGAATAAAAGCTACTGCTCCCACCTATTATACATGATGGATTTTCTTGAATGTGTATTTCCAACTTTTGTGTTAAATGTACATACTAATGTTTTACAGGCTGATTTTTTATACAGTTGTTTCTTCTCATCTCCATTTGAATCTATTTTGCATTTTTCAAGACATTTTGTTTTAATGAAAACCCTCAAACAAAGAAATAAATTTTCAAAACATCCCTATCTCCTATTAAGTTAAAACAAACACACAGAACTATGTAAATCTTCAAAAATGAAGTTTAACCCTCCAGTTAGTAACAATTGTCCCAAATCAAGAGCTGCACTCACAAGTTACCAACACTAAAATCTGTGTTCCCACTTACACCAACTGTTGTCTGTTCTTTAATTACCTCTGCTTCACTCCTAGATGTGAAAAACAACTAGTATGCTTTCAGAAAACAATAACTTTTAGCTCTAAGAAAAAGTGCACTGGCAACTTTAAATAATATTATAAACTATTCTATTAAATGTATTAACGTAGTAAGGCTGATAGGGAGGGTGCTGTTTCTTATTCACTTCCCATAATTTCAAACTATTTTTCACTGAACGGCTTGCCACTGTAACTTTAAATTATGCAATATCCTCAGCAAAGTATGCTCTGCACTTTCAAGAGCAACTGCTTGCACCTGAAGATGGCTTGTCTCCACGGAAAAGTACCCAGCAATAAATCTTTGCAAATTTCACTCAGAACAGAATGTACATGTGACTTCAGCTGTGAACTTCTTGACTCCCACTGATCATTTGCTAATAAAAAAACAAGCTAATATATTTTCAGATTTAAGAAACATAGCAGTTTTCGCAGCTGTCATAATTTTGTCTTCTTTTTAAAGCCTGCCCGAATACAAAAAAAACACCTGTTTATAGCTTAAGCCAAGGACATTAATTTAGACATTCACTACTGTGAAAATAAGAGAAAATATTTTACATCAAAATATAATATAATCAGTGCACGTTTACATCCCATCTCTACTCCAGCAGCCCAATATCACAGCATAATATTAAACTTGCTTTTGCCCAGCCTTTTTCTCTATTGTTATACTGTAAAATGCATATTTGTACATATAGAAAAGTACTTGATTACTTTAATATCTTTAACACATAAAACAGTGACTGAAAATACTCCTCCACCATTTAAAATACCTCAGAGCATATACCAAATTGCTTCACTATATATGATATACAGTTTATATCATGAGATGTTTCATACAAATACTAATAAGAACAAAAGTTGTTTTACTTACAGTTATTTCTTTCTTCTTTAAGTGTTCTCCTAAACGCTAAATGACATAAAGTGAGGTACATACGTTTTCAGTCCACCCACAACGTGAACAAAGTCAGTAAAAGTCCAGTCTTTTTCAGCCACATTTTTCCAAAGCCATATTACACAAATGTGATTGGAAGACTATAATGTATCATGTATTTGTTAATTTCAGTGTTGTTGGTCTTCTTCCTGTTAATCTGCATCTCCCAGCACCAGACACTGGTTCAAGTCCAAGGTACTCCTGATTCTTCTAGTCAGCTCATGTGCTTTTTTCAGTCTCTCAAGCATTTTCATATGGAACAATTTAAATGTCTCTCTATAAACCTTACTGTCAGAAGAATGAGAAGCAGAGCCCTCAACTGCTTGCTGACTCACTAGTTGTTGGATAAACTTTTTTTATTTCCTCCTTATCCTGTTCTACATCAAGAAATATCAAATAAATACTATGAAGACAACTGGATACAGCAGCTGGAATCTCAGAACTGTCTCTTGACATTCCCTGATTGCTGGAATAAATTTGCTTCTCTTCTGCCTGGTATACAGTGACTAATAGTTTCCTGCATACACTCTCCTGTCTCCAATTTTTAATACTTTCCCCTTCTGCCACAGTTCTGTCAGCATCACTCTTTCTGCTGTAGGATTTTTTACTAACATAGGTCTTGGCTGCTTTCTCATGGTCAGGTTTGGAAATCACACATCCATTCATCCATCCGCAACCTCCTTTTCCCATTTTTCACATAGGGATGTGGTATCTCAATGGTGACAATCATTAAGGTTCATACAGCCAGGTGGCTAGCCCTGCCATGGTTCTTCCATATCACACACTCGCACCCACACTCACATCTATGGCTACTTTACAGCGCATGGTCCACCTACTGCACGCCTTTGGTATGTAACAGAAAACCAGAACACCCAGAGTAAACCCACATGAACACAGGGAAGACATGAAGACTCCACACAGAAGGCACTCCAGCCAAGAATCGAACTGGTGAATCTCTTGCTGTAAGGCAACAATGCTATCTGCTATGCCACCCAGAAGCATCCACTCATTGCTCCCTTTCCATTAGCAAATTCTGCTATGGAACACCAATCCAGTCGATTATTTGTGTTTTCATAAAACTAATACAGTGTATTCCTAACAGTTTCTTTGGTATAACTCTACTATTTTTTGAAACCGCTCTTCTTTAGAAGCCTCATACTCTGCCAGCTTGGTCTTTGTATCAAACTTCTACTTTTATAGTTTTATTAGTTCATCTATTCTATAAGAAACACAGGCAGCACCACCACCTTCAAACAAATACTGAAAAATCATCTTAACTCTTCCTGTCTATGTTCCTGCTGTATAACCTAATTGCTTCCCTCTCATTATATGATAACTAAACTCCTATGCCTTTTGCTACTAGTGACTGATACTTTCTCCATATTTATTTATTTATTTTTCCATCACTTGTTGATACTGGTACAATACTGATTAATGTATCTCTGTTTATACCTCTCTGATTGAATTCATCCAGCAACCAACTAAATTCCTGCTTTAATGTATATTTTATGCATATATTACTGTAATCAAACCAACTACATTCCTACTTTTATGTATATATTATATATATATATATTACTGTAATTATTATGTATAACACTGCTTCTACTTCTGTACCAATTAATGTTTATACTTTTTATGTATCTATGTTCTTGTTGCAGTTTTTCTTCCTGGGCCTCCACTGAAAATGGGCTCTTTTAGGCCCAGTGAACTTTCCCGGTAAACAAATGCAATAAAATAAATCAATCTGAACAGCAAGTTTTTCTAACTTTTGTTATTTGAATTGACATATTCCTTTGATGGTTCACTTATTTTAATTACCTCTGAATACATTTTATTTATTTTTTCCACTAAATTACTGGAAGTCTTCTCTCGAAACAAAGCTGAAGCTTGAACTGCTTTTTGCTGAAAAGCTGCAAAATCATTGCCAGTGTTTTCTCTTCACCTTTTTTGATTGAATTTCTTTCAGGTTTTCCATTTTTTTATTTTCTGGCATCCAGGGAATGTATTTACTAGTTAGTAACTGAATTTTACCCCCCCCCCAAAAAAAAGAAAAGTTTAACACTTCTTTTTCTTAGTTTCTGTTTTACACAGGGGGAGATGAAGTTAAGCTGTTGATCAGTGTACAGCTATCTTGGAAGCCCTACTATTCCACATTTTTGGGAAGAGTGCCGTGATGGATAACTTTCAGCTCTTAGTCTGTGAATCAGGGACAAAGCCAACCATACCTTTCAAATACCGAGAATGTTGCAGAATATTCCTGATTGTGGCATATATTTTTGTTTTCCCCTCAACTTTTTTCTAGCAAATCACTGAGTATTACAGTCACTCAACAATGCCAGACAAATTTGAGGTTCATACTTTTTTATTGCTCAGAAAATGTACAGTGATGAAAAACTATTGTTGTATTAATTTTTTACAAGCATGGGAGTAATATGTAAAACTGTCCCTGATTTGGGCCTTCCTCCCTGGAAGATCCCCCATTAATTTTGGCTCTGTCCAGAATTCTTCATAAACAAAATTGGGAAATACGGCTAAATGTGCGACAAAAAAAAGGGGGGGGGGCAAATGTTAAATAGGTTCATAGGTAGGTACTAGGCTATTGGCCCTAGTGCCTATATAAGCCTAGCCAAACAGTACCCTGACTTTTGCCACCCAAGAAAATTATTTTCCTGTGCCCCTGTCAAGCAAAGCCACAGAAGTGATCCCCGGGGTGAATTTCCTATCTCCCATCCAATCATCAAGATTTTTCTTGAAGAGTGCTAATGAGGAGCTTTGTTTGATATAGATAGGTAGTTTGTTCCAGAGTATGGGAAGTCTTTGAGAGAGGAATCTATCCCTCCAGCATGTTCTGTTTATTGTAGTGACAAGGTTTAGGTTCCTAGAATGTGTAGCTCGGAGGGATTGGGATTTCATTACGTGGAGCATGTCCAACAGCTCTGGGTTTGACATAGCTTTGTATGTTAGGCAGAGATCACCTCTGAGTAGGCGATATGCGACAGAGTAAAGCTGGAGTTTTTTGAGATGGTCTGCGTAGGGCATTTGTTTGAGGCCGGTAATCCTCTTTGTGAGGTATTTCTGTGGCCTTTCCAGTTGTTGTAGATGTCTTGTGAGGTACATACCAAAAGGGGCATTGTACTCTATAATGGGTCTAATGAGTGATGAGTAGAGGGGAACGATGACTTCTTTTTTCCTGGATGAGAAACCTTTTGTGATGAGGTGTACCACGTAGAAGGATTTCCTGACTACTGTGGCGATGTGATTAAGGGAGACTACTGTCCACCTGTGTCCCAAGGTCTCTTATCACACTTTCGGTGTTAGACTACTGCCTATGTGGTAGTTCATGGATACAGAGTTTTTACCAAAAGGGATGACAAAGCACTTTTTGGCATTGAGCTTGAGGCCATGGCTTTGACACCAGGCATCTGTCTCAGTGAGGCCCTTTTGTAGGATGGCCACATCGTTAGGAGATTTGATTATGGCTCCTAGTTTGCAGTCATCTGTGAACTTTGTTAGCCAAAGACCTTCTGTGTTAGCCTGTACTTCAGAGAAGTAGATACCAAACAGGAGAGGACCTAGGACTGAACCCTGTGTTACTCCACTTGTCACTGGTCTGAAGTTAGATTTAGAGTCTGCTACTTTCACAGTGTGTGTCCGGTCAGTGAGCCAGTTGGCAACCCATCTTGTGACATAGGGATTTGTACCTAGTTTAGTGAGTTTGTCTATAATTCCAGAGTGGGGGATGGTGTTGAAAGCCTTGGCGAGATCTAGATAGGTGTGTGTACCACCTTACCCTCATCTACAGCTATCAGGTTTAGGAGACATGATCTGCCTTTTACAAACCCGAACTGGGTAGAGTCCAGAGTTTGGAGATTACCAATGTCATTGTTTATAGGTTCCATGATGATACGCTCCATAGCCTTGCAGACCAGGCTCATCAGGCTCATCAGGCTAATGGGGCGGTAGTTCCCGGGGTCCGTGGTGGCTCCCCCTTTGTGGAGTGGGATAACTGTTGCTGTGCGCCATTCAGTGGGCACAAAGCCTGAGGTGAGGCCATGATTGAACATGGTACTTAGGTGGGGTGCCAGTTCATTCTGTAGTTCATGTAGAATGTAGCCTGGTATATTGTCAGGTCCCATGGATGCTGTGTTCTTGGCTTTGGAGAGTGTGTTTTTTACCTGTGCAGCCGTGATTACAGGTACTTTGCATTCTTCCGGTATAGAGATGGGCCCTTTAAGGGATGAGAGAGGGGTAAAGTTAGCACTGAATCTATCTGCCAGGATGTTGGCAATATCAGTTGGTTCTGTATATTTAGTGTCATTGTGCTGTAACTCAGAGCAGATCTGAGTGTTGCCATTGAGATTCTTGACATAGCTCTAGAATGCTTTGTGGTTGTCTTTAGAATCAGTGGTGATTTTGTTTTCGTAAGTAGCTTTGGAGGATTTTATGAGGGATCTCAGCTTCTTACTGAGGCTGACCACAGAGTTCCTCCAATCATGGGATTTTACTATTTTTTTGCAACAGTTTCTTTCTTCTGTTTTGGAGTATGTTTAGAGCAGGGAACCACCAGATTGGCTTCCTTTTTATGGAGGATAGCATCTTGGTTCTGTTAGGGACTGCACGATCCATGCACTTGTATAAGTGCTTATAAAGTGCAATTGTATAGGATTCAGCAGTCGTATCTCTATTGTCCGTCAGCATGGGTGTCGTGAAGTTTGCCACTTCTGTCTTAAGAAGCGTGAAGTTGGCTTTGGAGAAATTTTTTACAATGGTTTTCCTAATGGGGGGGTGGCGCTGGGATGTGGATGTCTAGGGTGATTTGCTTGTGGTCAGAACTGACCAACAAGGAATTGACCTCTGGTGTGGAACACTGGTTGCCCATGTTGGTAATGACCAGGTCTAGGATATTGCTGCCCCTGGTGAGGGTGTGGATAATTTGATCCAAGGCATTGGAATTTATGAATTCCAGAAAATGTTGAGCACAATAGTTGGTAAATGAGTAGTTTTCCCAGTTAATGGTGGGGTAGTTGAAATCACCCATTATTAGGGTGTTAGGTTGTACCATAATATTTTCCAGTGTATCAAGAAATGAGGAGTGGGAATCCTGGGGCATGGTGGGGGATCTGTAGCAAGCTACAATTTGCATTGTGGTCTTGCCCAGAGTTAGTTGCACTTGTATAATCTCAGATGCATTATGCTGAGCAACTAGCCTGGAGGTGTGGGCAAGGGAGCCCGCAGGATTTTTTGCAGGGGGGGGTGCAAACCCAGAGCCCCGCCCACAGAGCCAGAGCCCCCCCACAGAACCCCACCCCCTCCAGTCACAGAGCCCCACCCCCTCCACCCACAGAGCCCCACCCCCACACAGCCATTACAGGGTCCCATTACTTCGCTATTTCTCTCCAGTTGCCATAAACACTGTTCAAAATTCTCAGTGTGCATACTGTCTTATGCTTTACTTCTACAACGATTACAGGTATCTAGATTTAATTAGGAATCCATGATAATTTTCTTTTACATACCCCATGTACATTGCAACTAACTCAAGGGAACTTTCAGCTGGAAGTCCTTTTGAATTCTTATCAAGAAGGCTTGGCTGTTTAGTTCTCTATACTGGAATAATTTCTCATTCATTGCTAATAATTTTATTTACTTGGGTACTAACAGAGTTTTACTTTTTACCTACCATAAAGACAAGATATTTGCTTTACCTCAAAATACTTCCCCTTGTTTTATTTATTTATTTGTAAGTGACTTAGAAACTACTGGGGAATAGTGTTCATCAGCTCAGTATTTTTCATGTAGGACACTAAACTGAGGCTCATGAGCCTGTTCAGATTATACAGATTTAAACAGACTAGTTTATAACACTAGTGTTCTTTGGCTTCCAAGATTAGCTCTCAGTAACACAAATTGCTATTTAAATAAAAGCTGGCAACTTAAACTGTGTGCATTCACTAAATTATGTACATCTTTTAATTAATGCTTAATCAAGCATATCTTCATAATCCCAACATTGACATAGTTGCAAATCATCACTTCATCTTTTTATAGATAATTCCAATAGCCCTAATATATGCACATTATTAATTATTTTTTCAAGATTAGTTTTACTGAGTGGGCAAGGGAAATTCTGGGGGTTTTCTGATATTGTGTGGTTGACCCTTAAACTGGGTCTGCATTATCACTGATGTGAACAACTTCCATATAGCCAAACTAGAGGCTAAGCTCTCTCAACTCAGTACTGGCGTAACCAGTCAGGAGGAGAAGGAAACCACACTCACTACAATTCCAGTCTCACATAGACCTACCATGACAACAAACCAAACACATAAACACACAAAAACATACTCGGAGGCTCTAAATAAAAATCTGCCTTAGCAGCAGAGACCTCCAAAGCAGACACCCAAGCAACCGCTACCCCAAAACAAAACACGTGCAACACATAGCTCACAAAGCCAGTGTGCCGAACAGTCACAGCCCTTAAGGCTAAACAACACACCTGATACACTTGTAATAGGTGAATCTATCGTCAGGCACACTGACGTCCCGCTCACCAGGCTGAACAAGGAGAAGGTCACGGTGAGCTGCCTGTCAGGCGCTAGGATCCGCCACATAACACAAGCACTCAGGTCACTCCAAGGCAAGTACAAATATGACACAGTCATTGTCCATGCTGGTGTGAATGACCTGAGACGTACCTCCCTGGACTACATGAAAAGAGACATAGAGGAGCTCTCTGAGCATGTAGCCCAGGCCGGTATGACCCTGACCTTGAGTAGCATCTTACCCTCACCAAGAATGATGCCACAATATGAAGACAAGATGATCAATTTCAACAATTGGCTTAAGTGTTGGTGCCATTCAAAGGGGATCCAATGCCTGTCAGCCTGGGATGACATGCTCGACAAGCCACAATGCTTCGCTAGGGACGGCTTGCACCTGTCACCCCTGGGCTTTCGGATATTGGCAAAGGCTCTTGCTACCCCCATAGTGCCTTTTTTAGGCAAGGCTCAAAAGACAAACCCACCTCCATAGGTATCACAAGGGATAAGAAACTAAGAGTAATGCTACTCAACGCCAGAAGTCTAAACCTCAAGATGCATGCACTCGAAACTCTCCTTAGCATGGAGAACATCGATATCTGTGCAGTAACAGAAACCTGGTTCAAGGCTCCCAAGAGCACCCCAGCACTACCAGGTTATACCTCATACCATGCTTTTTGGCCCCAAAACTTTCGACCGAACCACAAAAGGAGGGGGAGTATCAATATTCATCAAAGATACCCACACCTCCAGGTTGGTGGCACAGCATTAAGCATCAGAGACTATCCATGTGCAACTAACTGTGGGTAAAACTGCCTTCCAGTTTATAGCCTGCTACAGACCACCCTCCCAAACACAGGAACCCCACTTGGCCTTCCTGAGAATACTGGAAAATATGAAGGTCTCTCCAAACACCATTATATTGGGCGACTTCAACTACCCAAACATAGACTGGGAGCATTACTCTAGCTCCAACACCCTAGCCCAAAGGTTCCTAGAATTTATAAACTCAAATGCTGTGGAACAACTTGTTACCACTCCCACAAGAGGGGAAAACATACTGGACCTGATCATCACCAACATGGGGACACTATGCTCCAGACCAGAAGTGTATCCCTCACTGGTAAGATCAGACCATAAACTAATCTCACTGGATATTCACATCCCGACCCCAACCCTTGCCCAGAAAACCACAGTGAAAAACTTCTCTAAAGCAAATTTCACACGCCTCAAAACCGAGGCGAAATCCTTCAAAGCCCCCGGGCCTGTGGAAAATACGGCCCAGACCACAGAATCCTTTATAAACGCATTCTATGAACACCTTCAGGAATGCATGGATCATGCAATCCCAAATAAAACCAAGACCCAATCCTCCAAAGGCAGACCCCAGCCATAAACAAACTATACAATAGAAGGAGGAAGCTACTACATGATAGAGCAAAATCCCAAAAAGGGAAGGCATCTCTGATCAATATTAGCAAAAAACTACGGGCACTCATAAACTCGTCTAAGGCCAGCTTTGAGAGAAAAATTGCACAGGACACTAAGGATAATCACAAGGCTTTCTTTAGTTATGTTAGGAACCTGGGTGGGAATTCCCAGATATGCTCAGAATTAGTCCAAAATGACAAAAAATACACTGAGCCCACAGACATTGCCAACATCTTATCTGACAGGTTCAGTGCAAACTTCTCCCCCCTCTCCCCACCAAAAGGGTAAATATCTATCCCAACAGAGTGCTGCCCCCCCTGACATCTCAGATGCTCAGGTAAGAGCCGCCCTCTCCAAAGCAAAAAACACAGCATCAATGGGACCAGATGGTATCCCGGGCTGCGTCCTACATGAACTCCAAGAAGAGCTAAACCCAAATATAAAACTACTGTTCAATCTTAGCCTTACTACAGGATATGTACCCAAAGAGTGGCGTACAGCAACAGTGGTCCCTCTCCACAAAGGTGGTGTCTCAACGGATCCTGGAAACTATCGCCCCATAAGCCTGACTAGCTTGGTCTGCAAAGCTATGGAAAGGATCATCATGGAACTCATAAATAAAGATATTGGGGACCTACAGTCACTGGATCCTACCCAGTTTGGCTTTGTTAAGGGCAGATCCTGCCTCTTAAACCTGGTCGATTTCTTTGAAACAGTCACCAAGGCCATTGATGAGGGGAAGGTGGTCCACACAGCCTACCTGGACCTCGCAAAAGCCTTCGATACAATACCCCACTCGGGCATTATAGATAAGCTCACCAGCTAAAATATAAACCCCTATGTCACTAGATGGGTTGCAAACTGGCTCAAGGACAGAACCCACATGGTTAGAATTGCTGGAGCAATGTCAGTCTCCAAACCAGTTACAAGTGTCGTCCCACAAGGCTCAGTCCTGGGACCTCTCTTGTTCGGTATATATTTCTCGGCGGTACAGGCCAACACGGAAGGACTGTGGCTGACCAAGTTCGCAGATGACTGCAAACTGGGCACCATAATCAACTCTCCAGCCGACACAAGCATCCTCCAAAAGGGCCTCATAAAACAGACAACTGGTGCCAGAGCCATGGCCTCAAGCTAAATGCCAAAAAGTGTATAGTCATCCCCTTTGGCAAAAACAAAGTGCCCACAAATTACCACATAGGTGGTAATCCATTAAGTACAGAAGAAGTCATTAGGGACCTGGGGACCCAAGTTGATAGCAATCTCTCATTTGACAACCACGTGGCCAAAGTGGTTAGAAAAACATTTTATATAGCCCACCTAATCATGAAGGGATTCACATCTAGATCAGGAGGTCATCGTGCCTCTTTACTCATCCCTCATCAGGCCCATAATTGAGTACAATGCCCCTTTTGGGATGTACCTTACCAGACACCTGCAGCAACTGGAAAGACCCCAAAAGTACCTCACCAAGAGGATCAAAGGGCTCAAACAGATGCCATATGCTGCCCGGTTAAAGAAACTCCAGCTCTACTCAGTGGCATACCGCCTGCTCAGAGGCGATCTGTGCCTGACGTATAAAGCCATGTCCAACCCGGAATTAATGAACATGCTGCACCTCAGAAAATCCAAATCCCATCGAGCTACGCGCTCAAGAGACTTGAACCTCAGCACTGAAATAAATAGGACATGCTGGAGGGACAGATTCATAACCCAGAGACTCCCTTCACTCTGGAATAAAATCCCAGTCCAGGTTAGGCAGAGTCCCACATTGACTCTCTTCAAGAGGAATCTTGATGAGTGGATGGGAGACCGTAGGTTTACCCCGGCTATCACTTCTGTGTCACTGTTAGACAGAGGCACAGTATACTAACCTCAAAAAAAGGCATAGCAAAATTAATTTAAAATGGGTGGCAAAAGCAAACACACTCTGGCTAGGCGTATAAATGCCCTAGGGCAGATAGCCTAGTATGAACCTATGAACCTATATGCTTAACTAAAAGCTTTAGACCTTTTTTCTTGACACAGACATTAGAGTATCCTTCCTGTTACTGTGATAAGCAAGAGTAGCCATGCATAAGTGTACATATTTATACATATGATTATGCATGATCATACAGATTGAATTATAATATAAAATAATTTATTTATATCCCTTCTATAATACAGCACCACTTGTTAGACTGTTTTAAATTTATAGTTTTGAATGTTTTTCCAGCAAGCAATGAAACAAAACATATGAGCCAATAATGACAAACTGCCCAATTCAAAACATTTCAACCATAAAAGGCCACTTAAACTTTTGTCATTACAATCCATCAATGTCAGTCAGTATGCACAATCTCTGCAGAAGTAAAAGTCATCTGAATAATTCTACATTATAGACATCTTAAACTAATGAAGAGGTTGTTGCTAGAAAATAACTTTATACTTCAGCATTTCATCAACAAATTCAGTGCCTGCTGCCCTTGAAGAATACATTGCCTATGTTACATTAAAAATGGCAAGCTGGTATATTTGCAATACAGAATGGGTGGTAAGCTGAAAAACAAGTTCATAGTTATTAGGCATCTCATCCAAAGGAGGACATAGCCAGGACTGCAGCACTCCACCCCCTTAAAATACAAATCTACATGCTGTGGGAGTAGAACCTATAGCCCTCTGCATCAAGATGCAAGTATGCGACCTGCTGTACTACTAACACTGCTTTAAAATTCTATACTACAATAATGATACCATTTGCTAAACAAAACAGTTGCACATTTTAAGCAGACTTAGCATGAGCAGCAGTAAATTTCTCTTCCCTTGAAGCTCACAATTCCTTGAAAATAAATTCCACCTGCTAACTCTAAATAGAGCATTTCACTTGCTCTCACACACCTCAACCTTTGCAAGAAATCTGGACAAAGCCCAACATAAATAGGGACAGATTATAAATATTGCTCTCATGAACTTAGAACATTGCTAGAATAACAGGATTTATGCTACTATGCATTTTATATGATGGACAGAAGGAAGGTTGGTATATTGTGTGCAAGAGACCAGATGGAAGGGGAGTAAGGCTAGGTGCATCGGAGGTGGGTTCAAATTGTTTTATCATAGTGTGGATGGGGGGAGAAATGGCATAGGAGTTATCCTAAAGGAACAGTATGCTAAGAGTGTTTTGGAATTGAAAAGAGTGTCGGATAGAGTGATGCTTATGAAGCTGGAAATTGATGGTGCAGTGATGAATGTTGTTAGTGCATATGCTCCACAAATTGGGTGTGCGATGGATGAGAAAGAAAAATTTTGGAGTGAGTTGGATGAAGTGGTGATGACTGCACCCAAGGGTGAGAGAGTGGTGATTGGAGCAGATTTCAATGGCCATGTTGATGAAGGGAACAGAGGAGTGGATGACGAAGTGATGGGTAGGTATGGTGTTAAACAAAGGAATGCAGAAGGAAGATTTTGCGAAAAGGATGGACATAGCTGTGGTGAATATGTAGTTTAACAAGAGGGAGGAGCATAGGGTGACATACAAGAGTGGAGGAAGATGCACACAGGTGGATTATATCTTATGTAGGAGGGCCAGTTTGAATGAGATTGGAGACTGTAAAGTGGTGACTGGGGAAAGTGTATTTAGGCAGCATAGAATGGTGGTTTTTAGGATGACGTTGGTGATCAAGAAGAGGAGGAGGAGTGTGAGGGCAGCACCAAGGATCAAATGGTGGAAACTGAAAAAGGGTAATTGTGAGGTGGAATTCAGGGATGAGTTAAGACAGGCACTGGGTGGCAGTGAAGAGTTACCAAATAGTTGGGTAACTACAGCAGAGCTAGTAAGGGAGATGGCTAGAAAGGTGCTTGGTATGATATCTGGACAGAGGAAGGATAAGGAGACATGGTGGTGGAATGAGGAAGTACAGGAGAGTATAGAGAGAAATAGGTTTGCAAAGAAGAAGTGGGATTGTCAGACAGATGAAGAAAGTAGACAGGAGTATACGGAGATGAGGTGCATGGCAAAGAGAGATGGCGAAGGCTAAGGATAAGGCGTATGAAAAGTTGTGCGAAAGGTTGGACACTAAGGAGGGAGAAAAGGAACTTTACTGATTGGCTAGAGAGAGGGACCGAGCTAGGAAAGATATGCAGCAGGTAAAGGAAATAAAGGATAATGAGGGAAACATACTCACAAGTGAGGAGTGTGTGTTGAGCAGATGGAAAGAGTACTTTGAGGGGTTGATAAAGAGAATGAGAGTGAGAGAAGGTTGGATGATGTGGGGATAATGACTCAAAGTACAATGGATTAGCAAGGAGGAAGTAAGGATAGTTATGTAGAGGATGAAGAATGGAAAGGCTATTAGTCCAGATGACATACCTGTGGATGCACGGAGGTGTTTTAGGTGAAATGGCAGTGGAGTTTTTAACTAGATTGTTTAATGAAATGTTGGAAAGTGAGGGGATGCCTGAGGAATGGAGAAAGTGTTTTTGTACCGATTTTTAAGAATAAGGGTGATCGGCAGATCTGTAGTAACTACAAGGGATTAAATTGATCATTCACAGCATGAAGTTATGGGAAAGAGTAGTGGAAGCTAGGTTAAGAAGGGGCATGATGATTAGTGATCAGCAGTATAGTTTCATGCCGGGAAAAAGCACTACAGATGTGATGTTTGCACTGAGAGAGTGTTGATGGAGAAGTACAGAGAAGGTCAGAAGGAGTTGCCTTGTGTTTTTGTAGACTTAGAGAAAGCATATGACAGGGTGCCTAGATCGGAGTTGTGGTATTGTATGAGGAAGTCAGGAGTGTCAGAGAAGTATGTAAGAGTGGTACAGGATATGTAGGAGGGTAGTATGACATCTAAAACTGAAATGTCTGTCATTTAGCAACTTCAATCCTTTTTAGGAAGAATATGGGGCAAAAAATCTGGACATTCTGCAAAAACCTGGACAGTTGAGGGGTATGCTACCTCCTTCTTATACAGACAATATTTGTTTCTTATCCAAAAAAGACCTGCTGCCTGACACAACTATCTACTTGGTTCATGGGGAAGACATGATCAAAGTAAAAAATCAACAGCAAGCAAGAAACAAGCTCAAGATAAATTGCTTAAAGGATTCCTGCACAAGTTATGGACCACACATGATAGATTGGCATTCTGTTTAGTTTACGGGTAAGCCTGCAAAGATGACTGCAAGTCTCCAACAAAAGATGACTGCAAGTCTCCAACAAATGTAATGAGCTTCTGAAAATATTGTAATCCTGTCCTTTTATTACAAATACTGCCATATGCATTTCAATACCCAAGGCTTATACATTATCTAGTTATGTAAATATTCTCTGCATGGCAACAACGAAAAGGCTTTCAATGCTGGTAATTCTGTAACAGTATGCTTGTTAAAGCTTACTTGCATCTTACAATCTCAGACAAGCTTACCTGATGTCATTAAATCATTGCTACTTAAACAGAGCAACAGGGCACCGTGACAGCATGCATTTCCTGAATAATAAGAAGCATAAATCAACAGTATAAAAATGACAGAAAACCAGAACATTCTGCAAAATCAAGGACAGATGAAAAGCCATGGTCGTACTTGTGGTCTACCTTGGATGGGGGATGCAGAGTGCACACTTACAGTGCATAACTGCTCCTTGCCTTGCTTGGACACATCCAGAGCCACTACAATGGGGAGTGGGGTGCAACAAGTACGTCACAATTTGAAATGTCTCTGGCTGACAGTGATGGCTCTGACACTCATACCTTTCAACTTCAGAGCAAGAAATCTGGACAAAGCCATACATAAAACTAGAAGTGGGACACAGGCCCAAAAATAAGGACAGTTTTTAAATTTTGCTCTTATTAACTTAGATAATAGAACAATATAAAGTCTTGCATTAGTACGAATGTTCTGAAGGGTATGAAATATGAAAATCAGATGTCTGCCATTATTTTCTAACTTCAGTCTTTAATGACTTGCCACTAATTTGCCATAAAACCACAATTTTATGATAAACAGACCAAAAATGTGATGCAAAAATATAAAGTTGCCACACAATACAGCTGGGAACCTGTCAAAAAAGGACACCTTTTTAATATTAACACTGTTAGCTTGAGCAGCTAACTCATAGCAAGACGTTGTCACGTTCGATTCTCAGCTAGAGCGTCTTGTGTGAAGGCATGCGTGAATGGGGTGTGCCTTCATTGAAGGTTGTGCGTCAGGGCTGGTAACCCGGTACATAAAAATCCACTACCAATCATTAGCGGACCGGAGTTCTGCTGTGGCGACCCCTAACCAGGAAAAGCCGAAAGACACAAACAAACTTGAGCAGCTAACAATTTTGAGTATCTACATTTATTTCTGAAATACAAGTAATAACTCTCATCATTACAGTTATATATAATTGTAAACCCTCCACGTTTTCTTCCAAAATTGCCATTTTGAGGAGGGATTATTAGGGGAGAGCAACATTTTGAGCCAAAATTGGGGACAATGGAGAGGTTTGGATATTCCGAATTCTACAAAGCGATTTGCACATACCTCTTAATGCAGGAAATCTGGACAAGGCCAAATATATTTGGGGAACATACATACACTACTGAAAATTGCTCTTGTATAAACTTAAGACAGTTGATAGAACAGGTCTTGCATTAGCATGCATTTTTCTGAAGGTTATGACGTCTGAAACTCAATGTCTGTCATTTAGTGAATAATGACAAACAGCGTGAGCAAAACAATGAAGGAGTACAAAAATACCATCAACAGCTATTCAGCTAAAAAACGATGAACAAGACAGTTCGTTGTATTAAATCCTTTGTATAAAACGTGATGAAATAATCCACATAGGTAAAAAATCCACATAGATAAAAAATAAGTAGGAGTTTTATTGGTGCACCTCAGGTTAGCGCTTTCGACATAAGCTTCATCAGACCTGAGTTATAAAATCATGTAAACTGTTTAAATACTTTGCAAGGCGGGAAAATACACTTAATTACATTAATTTAAACTTAATTGGCTAGTCATACCATAGCCACTAGAATCCCATACTATACCATTTCCTACATGAATTTAAACTAATGATTTATGCAGTTATACTTGAGGAGCTTTTCTACATTTCATTTTACATAAAAACCATTATACAAAAATAATGTAATTACATAATTGATACACTTTTACTTTACAGTAAAGTAAAAGTGTATCAATTATGTAATTACATTTTTGTATAATGGTTTTATGTAAAATGAAATGTAGAAAAGCTCCTCAAGTATAACTGCATAAATCATTAGTTTAAATTCATGTAGGAAATGGTATAGTATGGGATTCCAGTGGCTATGGTATGACTAGCCAATTAAGTTTAAATTAATGTAATTAAGTGTATTTTCCCGCCTTGCAAAGTATTTAAACAGTTTACATGATTTTATAACTCAGGTCTGATGAAGCTTATGTCGAAAGCGCTAACCTGAGGTGCACCAATAAAACTCCTACTTATTTTTTACCTATGTGGATTATTTCATCACGTTTTATACAAAGGATTTAATACAACAAACTGTCTTGTTCATCGTTTTTTAGCTGAATAGCTGTTGATGGTATTTTTGTACTCCTTCATTGTTTTGTTCACGCTGTTTGTCATTATTCTTCAAATTTGGATATTCCATTGGTTTGTAACAGCGAGGGCATTAACTCCATGTGGATCTCATAGTGTTTTGTTATTTACTCAAGCTTATTTTCCATACGGGGGCATGATGGAAGGAGAACCTGTATTAGTGGAACTACCGTACGTTGTACCAGAAAGAAGAGATGCGTTTGATACGTCATGACCGGCGTCGGATCGTTTTGCTGACTGCATGAGGTCGGACAGGAATCCGTTAGAGCTGTTTGAAGGAACGGAGCATAACGTGGATACTGAGATCGTTTTCGACCATGAGGGACTACGAAATGCCTTTGAAAAACTAGAAACTGATATTTTTAGACTTAAAAGAATGCAAACGCAGCGTCAGCATTTCGACGTTTGTATCCAAAGGCGCCTCATACCTAGGGGATTACGGATCCTTAAAATGCCTACTACGGCTACACAATATCCTGAACTTCTGTTTGAATGGCAGAACTTAAATATTGAGGTAAGCCTCAATTACATGAGACTAATGAACAAATTCTTTGGTCCTTTAGAAGATAAGTTACGAATGGACATTTTAGAACAACATATGACTATTTCTTCTAGTTTTCCAACTAGTGCTGTTGAGAATTGTAGTAATACTTTACTGGACAATGTTTTACAATATGAAAGGAAGCTGTACAATCAAAAGAAAATTAAACTACAGAGAGACATTACGGACTTCAAATTAGGGAATATTTTCACTTGGCCCAGGTGGTCTGAAAATATAACTAACATAAATAATCGGACCACAGTAACAGGAACTAATAACTCTGTAAATAATAATACTATTCCTGAAACTCAAAATGCTGCTGTCATTGATTTAGAAGTTAGTAATACAGATGTCATTAACTCAGAAATGAATAGTTCTAATGTGAAAAATGATGATGTTAATGTAGTGCCTGTTAAGGTAGATGGTAATGTGAATATACGTGATTTAAATACATTTAACTCTCAGTCTCCGGCTAATGTATTTAATGCGGAGAATATAAATTCCACCACTACAGGCACTATACAGACTATTGAACCTGTAGTTCCTGAACAGGTAGTACGTAGGAAAGTTCCATCAATACAAACTACTTCATCTTCTATACTTGTGAATAATTTAACTTGTAATTCTGTCCCTTTAGCACAGCAGGATTATTCTAATATAAGGATGTTCGATAAAGAACACCCTTTCCCAATCAGATCTATTACCAGGGAAGGGAGAACACGTTCCATGAGTCGGGGGCGACAGAAAAGGAAATTCTCCCCCGACCATGTACAAACTCAGAGCATCAAGAAAATGTGGGGAATGAAGAAAATAACATAATTTATAACCTATCTAGTTATAATTTGACAAGAGATGAATTGAAAGTCCTTTCAAAAGGACTCACATTTATTCCCACTACATTTAGTAAACCCGAGGAAACTTTTCGGGACTTTAAATTATTCATTCGGAATTTATCAATAAAAATTGAATTCCAAGATATAGCTATAGCAACAACACAAAACATAAGGAAACCCAGCACTTATGTTCCACTTGTACAGCCTCTGATAGCAGCTTTTAGTAAATTGGTAGAAGATGACCTTTACCGTCTAGGTCATGACAATGTTCCAAATAAAAAGAAACTGTTTAATCTTACATTTAAAGAAAGACAAGCATTGAAGGGGTTACGTAATAACTTCAACATAGTACTAAAGCCAGCAGATAAAGGGAGTGGCTTGGTTGTTATGGATACAGTGAGATATGATAGGGATATGGATATTATGCTTGGTAATACTGGTTCTTATATCCCATTGGCCATAGAAGATGTTAAGCCTATTATAGTTAGGATACATAATATGTTATTAGATCTTTTGAAGAGCGAAATTATTGATTATAGTATGTTTCAATTTTTGGATGTGCAGTCTCCACTCATACCTGCAATACAAGGATTGCCTAAAATCCATAAGGACAGGGTGAACCCCCCATTTAGACCTATTGTTGCAGGTAGGGGGTGGAGTACTGAACCATTCTCAGTATATATTGAATATAGACTTAGACCAGTAGTAAATAGTAACAATTACATATTAAGAGACACTAAGCAGTTTTTACTGGATCTTTATAGGTTTCTTAGTTCAAAGTTAGAACATGAGGAATATACTTTTGTTACAATGGACGTTCAGTCATTATTTACGGTTATACCCAATTCCACTGGTATAGAAATGGTCAGTAGCTATTTGAATAGAACTTCAAATCTCTCAGAAGCTACTATAGAACTTATAACAAGTTTCTTGGAAGTAGTCTTGGAATCAAATGTGTTTTGCTTTAACAAAAAGATCTTTTTACAGAAGGATGGCGTGGCTATGGGCACGTCATGTGCCAATAGCTACGCCAACCTAGTTATGGCCGAATGGGAGTATATGCACATGTTTAAAATGAATCAGTACATTAAGCTAGTCCCTTTCTACAGGCGTTTTGTAGATGATTTATTTTTCTTATGGACTGGCACCTCCCAAGAGTTGGTTGAATTTGTTAGAGATATGAACTCCCCTACTCACTTTCTAAAATTTACAGTTGAATCTTCTACAGTAAAAATGCCATTTTTGGATATATATGTTGAAAAGTTGGAAAACGGGATGATTAATACAGGTCTATATAGAAAGCCATGTCACAAGAACATGCTACTTCATCGAGAAAGTATGCACCCAGGGTATGTATATCGAAACATAATTCGGGGGGCAATCAATGAGATTGTCAAGATATACCCCTAATGATATAGAATATTATGAAAAATTATCCGACCTTAGACAGAGGCTAAAAGAACGTGGTTATAAGGATTTAGATTTGGATGGTAGTATGATAGATTCTTACCAACTAAGAAGTGGAGTAGCCGCCCCTTATTTTTCAAATTATGTACCAGAGCCCTTAGAAGTACAAGACACTGTAGATAAAAGAAATGTAATTGGTTATCCTATTTTTTATACATCTGATGTAGGGAACATCAAAGATATTATTAGAACACACTGGCATATCTTACTGGCAGATCCTAAAATCAAGCCACTGGTAGGAGATAATCCGAGGTTCATATATAAAAATAAGAAGAACCTTAAGAGGTTATTATGTAATAGGTTTGAAAATGAGTTTGAGAAACCTGAAGGTCCAAATATAACATCACCATGTAATTCATGTAATTTCTGTTCATTCATAGATACAGAAGAAGTATTTATTCATCCCACAGGTTTGGGAAGTTTTAAAGCGTTCACCACAGGGAATTGTATGTCTCAGAATGTAGTTTATTTGGCCCAGTGTATAACGTGCCCTGCATTCTATATTGGTAAAACCAATAGAAGCCTTAGGGATAGGCTGCGGGAGCACGTATATCACATCAGAAAGGGCACAGTTATTAATGCCTTGGCTAAGCATGTTATAGATAGCGGACGTGAACATTCTTTTAGATTTAGGATTTTGGAAAGAATATATGCTAATGTTAGAGGGGGAGATATAAGCACATTCACTGAATCTAGAGAAACAACGTGGATCATAAAGTTAAGAGCTGATAGAGCCCCTGGTCTAAATGGTAAAGTACCAATAAAATCGTTTTTAAAAATGAGAAAATTAAAAATTAAAAATTAAGAAATTGAGATTTATATGCCAATGGATTATTTAGACATATGCATATAGAGAATATGTTTCCTTGTATATGTAGGTATATAATATGTTGATATCATATTTTATATATATAAATAAATTAAAATATAAAAGGTTTTTATTATATCACAAATATATAGCATACTATTATGCATTAAAGAAGTATGCATGTTTTATGTAATGTTTTTAAGTTATTGTGTTTATAAGTAATTTGTTTTTAAGTAAAGTAAAAGTGTATCAATTATGTAATTACATTATTTTTGTATAATGGTTTTTATGTAAAATGAAATGTAGAAAAGCTCCTCAAGTATAACTGCATAAATCATTAGTTTAAATTCATGTAGGAAATGGTATAGTATGGGATTCTAGTGGCTATGGTATGACTAGCCAATTAAGTTTAAATTAATGTAATTAAGTGTATTTTCCCGCCTTGCAAAGTATTTAAACAGTTTACATGATTTTATAACTCAGGTCTGATGAAGCTTATGTCGAAAGCGCTAACCTGAGGTGCACCAATAAAACTCCTACTTATTTTTTATCTATGTGGATTTTTTACCTATGTGGATTATTTCATCACGTTTTATACAAAGGATTTAATACAACGAACTGTCTTGTTCATCGTTTTTTAGCTGAATAGCTGTTGATGGTATTTTTGTACTCCTTCATTGTTTTGCTCACGCTGTTTGTCATTATTCTTCACATTTGGATATTCCATTGGTTTGTAACAGCGAGGGCATTAACTCCGTGTGGATCTCATAGTGTTTTGTCTGTCATTTAGTGACTTCATTCCTAAATGATTTGCTAGAAAACCACAAATTTTATGAGGAACAAACCAAAAATAAGAAGCAAATATCTAATCATTCTACAAAAATATGGACAACTGAGAGGTATAGTTCAACCGGGGCTGTCTGAGTTTGCTACCCACCCCCCCCTCACAAAATCATGGCCGAATGGAGCCTCCCCCTGCAGCCATTCCAATGTCCTATTCCTTGGTTATTCTGCCCCATTTACCATAAACACTGTAATGTGCATACTGCTTTACTTCTGCGATGATTTAGATTTCATTTGAAAGTTTTATTTTGCATTTTACAGCACAAACCCTAATAGATATCTGTTAAACAAAGCAATGCAGTCTCACAATGAAAATAGACTTAGCATTAAAACTTCTCTGCCCTTGAAACTCACATGCATTGAAACCCACATTCAAAGAAAATACATTTTGCCAGTGGCAGATTAACTCTGGGCTGTTTTCAAAATCATAGGCCCCTTAAACATGAAACATACACATGCTCTTTGATACAACTTCCTGACTGTATTACATTATATTCCTTGTACAATACAGTACAGTTGTTAGAGGTCATTTTAAATTTATTGTTTTGAACATTTTTCCAGTAAACAATGAAACAAAATGCATACACCAATGACAAAACTGCCCAATTCAGAACATTTCCATCATAAAAGTCTATTCAACCTTCTATAGTCCACCAGTATCAGTAAATATGCACAATCTCTGAAGTAGTAAAATCCACATTAAAGAAATCTGTAACTAAGAGGTTGCTGCTAGCAAACAACTTTATATGTCATTGTTTCATCTACAAATAAAGTGCCTGTTGCCTTGAAGAATAAATTGCCTTTGTTGCATGCATTAAAAAAAATGATAAGCTAGTAATACCATAATAGGGAATGGATAGCAAACTGATAGGTTCATAGTTACTAGGTATCTTTGCCAAAGAGGACTGCAGCATCCACCCCCTTTACAATACAGTACAGTATCAGCAATGCATCTACCTACTGTGGGAGTAGAACCCACAGCCTTCAGCATCAAAAGCAAGTACACTACCTGTTGTGTTATTAACAATGCAAGCAGACTAAGCTTAAGCAGCACTAAACTTTTGCTCCCCTGCAGCTCTCAGCTCCTTGAAAAATCTACTCGACACTCAGCTGTATCTCAGAACTTTGCAGCACAAGAAATCTGGAAAAAGCCAAAATTTATTGGGGGGGGGGACAAAAGGCCAAAAACCAGGGACACATTTTAAACATTGCTTGTATAATGTTGGAAAGTTGCTAGAATAAAATGCTGCATTACCACCATACATTTCACTGCCACATCTTGAACCCAGGGGACCCAGTGCAAAACAGTCACAGCAACATACCACTACGTCAAATCAGCTGTTTTGTGAAAGAGGAAGACTGAAACTTAAATGGCTACCATTTAGTGAATTCAGTTCTCACCATAGCACAGCTGTCAACCTCTTAGCACAAAACACCTGAACAAAGCCAATAATGGGTGAATACAGCCCCCAAACATTCAGTGAATTCAGTTCTCACCACAGCTCTCAACCTCTTAGCAAAAAACACCCGGACAAAGCCAGTAATGGGGGAATAAAGCCCCCAAACATATTCAGTGAATTCAGTTCTTACCATAGCTCTCAACCTTAGCACAAAACCTGGATGAAGCCAATAACGGGGGGGGGGGGATACAGTCCCAAAGATAGGGATAAATTCCAAAATATCCATCGTATACACTTAGAAAATTGCTAGAATAAAAGCTTTTGTGTTACCATGCACTTTCTGAAGAATATGAAATCTGATATTCAAATTGAGTGTCATTTTTTTTAACATTTGTTAACCAGGAAAGTCTGACTTTGAACAAAAGCTAATTTTTAGCAGAGGCCCAGGGAGAAACACTCCAGACAGACATGTTTTTGTAAGGTGGAAGGAAACAAAAACAGGGAGGGCATACCGATTCCACACAGAAGGTAAGGCACCCCAGCCAAGAATCAAACCAGAGAACATGTAGCTGTCAGGCAACAATGCTACCACTGCACCAATGCACTATTGGCTTTTCAAGGACACAAATACAGAAACCACAGATTTTATGAGGAACAAAACAAGTATGAGGGAAAAACCTACAACATTTTTACAAATGGTGGTGGGTAGGGAATTCAGACTCTTGCCACTTGGGCCGAAGGTATAGGGTTCAAGCCTTATTCTCTACCCACCACCATGTAGCACCTGCGGCATTTTACACACACACACACACACACCTTTGAAAGTGTCCCATCTTCCGTTCACACACCTGCTCTGAATGTGTCTCCGTTCGTTTCAGTTCCCTTCTGAAAGTGTCCCAGCCGTCTTCCATCCGTTTCAGTTCCTGCTCACTCGCGGAGTCGCGTCCCATCTTCAGTGAAGTCCTCTAAACCGTCCCTCTCACTCGCAAATGTCCCATCTTCAGTGAAGTCCTCTAAACCGTCCCTGTCACTCGCAAATGTCCCATCTTCCGTGAAGTCCTCTAAACCGTCCGTTCCCGCTTGCAAATATGATGTCAGCATTCTCTGTACGTTCCCGCACTGCACGTGATGATGTCAGCACGACTGGACTTCTTTCTTCTTAAAGAAGAACACCCTAAAAAAAAAAACTTTTTTTTTAAATTAAAATATTAATTAGTCAGCGGATTCCAGGGGGTGCAAGTGCACCCCCTTGCACCTGCCTGCGGGCGCCCTTGGGTGTGGGTATCCTTAATGAATATGGACACACCTCCGCCTTTAGTGATTCGGTCCAAGTTAGGTGGCCAAAAGGTGTGGTATGAATTATAGCCTGGTAATGCAGGGGTGCTCTCTGGAGCCTTGAACCAGGTCTCTGTCACTGCACAGATGTCGATGTTCTCCATTTTAAGGAGTGCTTAGACTTTATACAGAAATACCTTTGTTAGAGTAACTAACAGGTCTTCCATAGCCATACATTTTTTTGGAAAAAATATGAAGTCTGAAACGATAATGTCAGTCATTATTTAGTGGCTGCAATCCTCAATGATTTGCCAGAAAACCGCAAATTTTAAGACAAGCAACCTCAAATTCCAGTCTCCACCTGTAACTAATATTCCTTGCTAAAAGCTGATTATTTCTCCCAGAATTGTCTTAAGCTCCATTATAGCAGTTTTAGGTGGAATGCAAATAGGATGCAAAATTAGAGAGAGTTTAGCTGTATGGCTGAATCGGATAAAACTAGTGTGGACAAAGAAAGAAACTGATGCTCACTTCTGGGTCAGTGTCCGTTTCAGCTGGGAACCACACTCACTTTATCGGTAAACTAAACCAGTCGCCTGCTACGAGTGAACTTGTTCAAGAGCATGCAATTCAGCTACCTGAACTGACAACCACTTGTACCTGGCAGACAGGTATTGTAAACACAGCAACATTAAAGCACCGCAATAGCCACGTGCAGCACAGTAATCTACGAATGCACCAGCGCCCATACACGTGACTGATTTCTGGTAGCTAGACAAGTAACAGCCAAAAACAGCCAACGTTTGACTTTTCGAGGGCAACCTGTAAAAGGTGTAGTATGAAACTGTAATGCTGGGCGCCGTCTGAGGACTTGATCCGGAAGAGAGCGATGCTAACATAAAAGGAAAAGGGGGAAAATATCGGCGGGATGTATAAATGGTAGTTCACGAAAATCGTTCATTTTCATGTCTTGACGTAAACGAAATGAGTTAAAATGCGTTCGTGTTTTTTTTGTCTGACTGGAAAAGCTCAGTAGAAGTGATTTGAGAAACTATTTTTTTTGCTCTACTGTTGCGACTGGCTGTGAGTTTTGGGGGCATTTACTAATGAAAAGCAGCAACCGGTGTTTGGTAATGTGTATAGGACTTGGCGATCAAACAGTAGCCGTTAAACTCTTGGGCTGTTTAATTTTGGTCGGAGTGTTTCCCATGATGGTGTTTTCAGAACTGGCTGACAGATCAGGTAAGTGAAACTGGTAAGCGTTGGTGAGCTGAGTGTTTAACCACCGCGGTTATGGACTGATTGTCATGATTTTACTAGATTAATAAAGTAGTCTGGAGCATTTCCTTAAGGAAATTGTGTTGCCATACCGCTGTCAAAAACTGCAGTCTAAGCAAAGGTGGATGACGTATGTGGTCAGTCACGTACAACCGATGAATGCAAAATAACTGTGTACTCTAATTAGTTTGGTCTTATGTTCTGCAAGTGTCAGTGTTTTTTGTGGAAACCAAATCGTGCTGCTAACCAGGAGTGTAGCAAGCAAATTCCATTTTGTCCTCACAAGCTGTTGGTGCTACCCGTGGATCTATCACTTAAAAAATTGACACACCTCTCAAAATGCTACCCCAAGCACTTAAATGTAACAAACTTGTTTAGCTGTACCTCTAAAACTATAAAATGTATGCTTTTAGATTAGTAATATTGCATCACGTGTTAAAGGTATTCATTTAGACAGTTGAAGACATATGACATGAAAAAAGCTAAGTTAATATGATGCTCAAAAAATGTACTCTGTAGAACACAGAGTATGCCTGGCTACACCCTTGTTGCTGACATAATTGGTTTTATTGTGCTTGAGCATCTCCTTTAAGTGAGAGTTATTTTATTTTTCTAAAAGCTTTAGTGATTTTTAAGTCCAGTTGGCATTCTGAAGACCTGGAGTTTTAGTAATTTATTATTCATAAGCCACATTTATATGGCAGGATTACCACCTGTCCCACTTTGCGAGGTACAGTCCCGCAAAAAATTGTAAAAATGGCAAATGTCCTGAGATATTAGGACAAAATTATTTCCTATATTTTATGTACTAGTAGCATCTGAAACACCTAAATGTTATGAGAAATAGAATAAACAATTAAAATGCTACAAGAATAAGCTAACAACTAAAATACTACAAGTATAAGCTTTTATTTGAGCAAATTAAATTCTGTCCTTTGTACTGGCCGTGAGTATGTTTCCGCCTGCCATATCTGACATTTTGTACCAAAATGTCCCACATTTGAAAAGCTGACAGCCCTACATTATGGTGGCAGTGGCTTGATAGTTTTCTTGAAGGCGCACTCTTTCTCTCATGTGTGAAATTGTTTGCCTTACAATGAATGAATGTTTAGGGATTGTCATGTATTTAAGTCTTAACAGTCCTTATGACACTGTGACAAAGCAGTAATGCTCAAGGTCATTAATTAACTAGTGCCAGTCATTAAAGTTGTCCTGTTGTACAAAACATGCATGATAGTATTTTTTTTTTTCTGTTAATTTTTGTGATGGTGTATGTTGGTCAAATGGCCTAGATTACTTTTGGATTTATCTTTGAGGCAAGCACTAAGAATATACTATGGCTGGTCCCAATTAACCGTTGAAATACCTAGTAGTGCTCTTTCATTTATTTGATTACCTCTATGAATGCAGTTAAGTACTAGAAATTCTATTTCATTGTATTGCTAGACTGCATCCTTAACTGGTATGACTGTTGGGCTGAATTTTTTAAAATACCTTTATTAGGCAAATTTACATTTATGTAAAGTAATCAAACCATATTTACAGGGCGGCCACGGTGGTGCAGTGGTTAGCATTGCCGCCTCACAGCAAGAGGTTCTCCGGTTCGATCCTCAGCTGGGGTGCCTTCTGTGCGGAGTCTGCATGTCCTCCCTGTGGTCGCGTGGGTTTCCTCCGGGTGCTCCGGTTTCCTCCCACATCCCAAAGACATGCTGCAGGTGGATTGGACACTCTAAATTGGCCCTAGGTGTGCATGTGAGTGTGCCTTCTGTGGAAGGTTGGGCGCCGGGCTGGCAACTCGACACCGTAAAACTCCACTGCCATTCAATGTGCGGACAAGGTGATCCGCTGTGGCGACCCCTAACCGGGAAAAGCCGAAAGAAGAAGAAGAAGAATCAAACCATATTTACAAGTTCACGTTTACAAACATCATGCATTATATGTGTTGTTCTCTACCATAGGTTCATAGGTAGGTACTAGGCCATCGGCCCAAGGGCCTATGTAAGCCTAGCCAACAAGGTTCCCTGGCTTATGCCACCCAAGCAAGTTATTTTCCTGTGCCACTGTCGAGCAGAGACACAGAAGTGATACCCGGGTGTATTTCCTATTTCCCATCCACTCATCAAGATTTTTCTTGAAGAGTGCTAATGAAGAACTTTGCTTGACATAGATGGGTAACCATATAATCACAGGAGCCTTACATAAAGTTTTCAGTTTCTGCCTTCTCTTAAACCTCATTTCTCCTCCTCAAAAACATTTTTCTGTATGTATTAAGATCCCACTTCTGTTCTGTTCTTCTATTTCTCTTGCTTAAGTATAGTTAGTTTTTACTTTGATTTCCATTTTCTAGTAATTGCATTACTAGAAATAAGGCTTTACTCTGGGCAATTAAAATCCTCTCTCCCACCTCAAAAGATTATTTCCTTCGTTAAATTCATTTGTTCCCCAGTATTCATGCCAAAGTATTCTATAGGGAATTTTTAAAGTCTGCCAACTCGTCACACTCCCAAAACGTATGTTCCCAGTTACTTCTTTCTTCTTCATCACATCTCCAACATTTGCTATCTACCCTTAGAAAAATTATTTGGAGTCTGCTTGGGGTATAAGTGTCTATGCAAACACTTCCAGACAAATATCGTAAATGTAATTTTTGTTGCATATTTGGGGGGCATACATATGTCCTCCCTTTCTGTTTCTTTGTGAATTGCTTATCTAATCTGTATTCTCACTGTTTTCTAATCTTGGATTCCTATAGTTATCTTGCAGTATTTTGTATGCTTTACTGATTATCCATTGTTAAGAGGAGTTTCTGTTCTGGATTAAGTTAAAAACTCAAGTGTAGGTGTGGTATCCTATCTCTTTCTCTTTGTACTCTATCAGTGCATGTTAGGGAAGCCAGTCACTAGCCTGCAACTTCCCATTCTATTACCTTTCCTTCTGTAATTTGTTGTCAGTGTCTTGGTTCCTTTGACAGCTCCTTCAGTAACTTCCAGCACCCTTTTGCCTATTCTTTATAACCCTAATTGCAGTTATCCCTATCAGTAGAATCTCCCTTTTCCATTCCTGTCTGCTTATCTTGTCTGCTTTATGTGTAGGCAGTTTTATGTGAACTTTCACTATGTTCTTCAGTATTGCAGTTGTGGATGCCACAATGGTCGAGACTGGTAATCATAGCATGCACATTCTGTGAAACACATACTGTGAAATCTTTGCAATAAAAATAGTGACACATTTTCCTGATAAAATAATAATCTCAACATTCTTAACTGTAACACTATTGTTGTTTTCACCAGGTTAATTGTCTGGTAGTTAGCAAAGAGGATGAAAGCTCTGACTTATTAAAAAGCGGATCCCTGTTCCAAAGGCTCAGTGTTTTGAATCCTTCTGTCTTTGCTTGCCTGCGGTGTGACCTTGAGCAAGTCATTTAAACGGGCAGTGCTTTGGGGCAATTGGGAATTTGGGCTAGGCTTCTTTATGGTCTCTTGGGCTGCATGCTTACTAACTTCCTATGAACCTACTTCATTAAATGACTAGTGTGGATTAGTTGCTTTTTTGATTTAATTTTGTTTATTCTTTATTGACCAGGTTAGTACCTCTAGGCTAGCTGCATCTTTTCAGGAGAGACCCAACGCGGTATTTATGCTACTAGGGGTAATTTGGCCAAGGCATCAGGGAACTTCCCCTGCTCTTCTCCATTTGTGCAGTGCTATCTTTTATCACCAGTGCAGGCAGCTGGACCTCTGTCATCCTTCAGATGAGACTTCAAACAAACTTAGGGGTGCAGTTCCCAATGATATTAACATATTTACTACTGTATCCCTGTGAGATTGCTTTATAAATGTATGCTCAAGTGGGTTATTTCTGGACTGCATAAAATATTTCCTGAGAAAGGAAGCCCTGGTCCTTTGTTTTGTCACAAAAAATTAGGGCACTGTCTAACCAGCACACTCTGTTAGAGCAGTCCCTGTGTCTTCCATTTGGGTGTTGCTGAAACTGCAATTGTCATTGCCAGCTCTCGACTTTAGGTGGTTAGTGTCAGGAGCAGGGATGTGGGCCTTAAATTCAACCCCACTTTCCCAAAAATGTGAATGGATGAGGTTTGAGTCTCATTGCTACCACAACACAATTTGTAGGGGTTATGGAGCTTAGAACCGCGTTGCTGGCATTTGTTTTGTATTCACTGATAATTGACTTTAAGAGCTTATGGCAGATACACACCACAAGAGTTGTCACTGTCACCTGTAAGACTCACTGAAAGCTATAGAACATGGGTTATAGTCTTGACTCCTCAGGAGTACTTGTAGTGCAGTCTTTTTTTTTTTTTTTTTTTGGCAGTGACTCCTTAACCAAACAACTTTTTCATATATAATATACTCACAATGCTTCCCTGGAGAGGCTACTCGTATCCGTCCAGTGACGGTACCCCTTTTTTCTGTTCACAGTATACACTGCCAGCAATCAGATTAGCCACTGGTTGTAAAGTCTCCAATACTGAACAGTCTTCTAAAGAGCCAGACCTAATGTCTGTTAGCTAAGCAGTCTCTGTTCATAAAGGGTGGCTACAAACAATCGCATCAGTGCTTTGAGGATACCAAAATAAAGCATTGGTCATAACGTTTTACAAGTAATAAAATATCGTATCATACAGGCAAGGTAATATTGCATTTACATTTTTTATCATCAATCTGTAGAACTTGAAATTGCATCTATTCTTTTCAATTACTATAGCTGATTAAAGTCTCAGAATGAAAATAGTATGTAATAAAAACTGATTCAGAAATCATGGGAAATTCTAATTGCGGAAAAAGTTGAACCAAGATAAAAGAAAAAAAAAACAGTCATAGGTAAGCAGAAAGAAAAGGACTGTAGCCTAATATTGGCAGTAGCTCTAGTTCAATGCAGTTTGCAGATGTTAAATAGTTTTCCAAGTTGAAGTGATGGTTGCAGGTTAAAAAAAAAAGGAAAGGGTAATAGTGGGGTAAATTTCTTGGAATATTCCTTTTTTTCTCTGAGGTATAGAAACTTCAGAGTTAGTATATGTAAGTTTTTGGTGGGAGTGGGATGCTTGCCCCCAGAATAAAAAAAATGTAAAGGAGAAGAGTGTGCTTTGTATTTAGTCTTTCCAGTATTTTCAGCCTTTTTTTTGTCTCTGAAGACTCTGACAGTCTTGAGATTTCAGTGGGGAGCCCAGCAGTAGCTCTGATTCTCTTTAATCTACAGAAATTACGTTCTCTTTACTCTACAGAAATTAGTTCTGTTTAGAAAACAAGTAGAATCTTTCCTTTAAAAACTAGTTTCTGGTAAGATAGTCTTCTCAAGGAAACAGAGCCCACATGACAACAGTGAAAGTTCTGTATTATTAAAAGAAACCAGAAATTGTATCATCCATTCATTTATGGAGCAAGTTTGTGCAATTTAAACATTTCTTAGTTTTTTTGTGATTCTGTTTTTAATCATTGTAAGTGCAATACTCAAAATAAGGGATGCCTTTTAGAAGATTAATTAACAAAGTAACCTGAAGTATGTGTTAATGTTAGGAGGTTTCTTGGATCTTGCCTGAAATTATACTGTCATTTCTTGGGTTATTGGGATGACAGCTTGGGAACCACAGGGAGTTAACTATGTAAATTATATTAATCGCAAGCACTTAGTTGACAAGACTTCTTTTTCTCCCTAATTAGATCAACCACTGTCAGTTTCATCTATCCAAAATTGTAACAGTCAAAGGCAACCAACTATTCTCACTTTTGTAATTGCATATAAGATTAAGAAGCGAAGTAATAATGTTTGAAAACATCACACTATATTTCATTATCAACCACCTTCCCCTTTCTGATATTTCCATGGTAAAGCTGACTCTCCATTATTTCGTTAGAAATTGCAGATATTACAGCATGTTTGTTCACTGTTGTATCTCTCTCTGCTGTGTCCATTTCTAATGAATGTTCACCACATTATAGATACCCAGTGTATGCTCTGTTCCCAAATCATTATGTAAGCAATTATTTTTTTTCATGTATGTACACTTCTCTATATGTTGTAGCTTTTTGTAATATTCTAGAAGTGTATTTTATGTATGTATTGACACTGTTAAATGTGGAGGTTTTCTCCCTAGGCCTCTGCTGAAAAAGGGTTTTATCCCAGTCGGACTTTTCTGATAAGCAAAGATAAATTGTGTAGTGGGTAAAGTACTTCAGGTGTAAAAGCTGAAGTTGGCTGTGTCTTTTCCCTTTAGTCTAATTGTTCACCCACCTAGTTACTGCAGTAATAATGAAACAAATCCTTAACGATCTGTACCTGCTTGTGTGTCCTCTGATTGCATATGTATTTAAATTGCTTATTGATTGATTTTTTTTGTTAGTCTTGACTGGGTGGAAGAGGATCAAGGAGAAAACCTTGAAGATACAGAACATAATCTGCATACGTATATAGTGTAGTGAATTGCTTGAATGTATAGCAGTGAGAAAACAAAAAACACTGGCAAGATACATATGAATGTGAGTACACAAATATTATACTCATAACAGGCAATACTGTAATACGAGGTCATTCAATGGTAATTAGTATTTAGACTAATAAAATTTAGACTTCTAGTATCTTTTATAATAGGACAGCTATAATCTACACTAATGTAAAGTTGAGGAGAGTATTGTACAGTGTATATGGTCAAGCAACTGTAATGGTACAGGGATATGACAGATCACTGGCCAAATAGTCAGTCATTTTAGTGCAGGAGTTAATAGTGGATAAGGATATTTTTGGGGGATAAGCCAGGTGTGGTGTATGAGCAAAGCCATGAAACCTTTACTTGTTTCAGTAGTAGCTTGAAGAATTTCAGGTAGTTTGTCTGAGTGAGAGAGGAATAGAATTCCAAACTTCACAGATGTGAGAGGGATGCTGCGGTGGTACAGCAGTAGCGTTGTTACCTCACAGCAAGAGGTTCTCCCATTCTATTCTCTGCTTGGCTTGGGAGTGTCTTCTGTGTAGAGTCCGCATGTCCTCCCTGCAGTCGAGTGGCCTCTGAAAGACATGTGTACGTAAGTGGGAGTGCCTTCGCTGAAGGTTGGGTGTCAGGCTGGCAACTCGGCACCATAAAAATCTACTGCCAATCATTAGCAGACCGGAGTTCCACTGTGGCGACCCCTAACCGGGAAAAGCCGAAAAGAACAACAACAACAGATGTGAGAGGAATACAGTGAGTCGCCCACAGTATTGTTTTGATTGAGTGCAGTAGTAATTTGTCAGTAGATTGAAGAGTCCTAGATGGTAAAGTAAGGCTGAATACATTTTTAGTGTTTTTTAATTTTTCAAGTTGGAAATTTAGACTGAATATTTAGTAGTGATGCACTATTTCTAACCAGTTTTGGTATTATGCAGTGTTGGGATCTATAAGGTATATCTGCTGTGAATGTAAATATTTTGTTGCAGCATTTGTTTTGTAACTTGTTTGGGTAGCTTGCTAGTTGCCAAATGTGGGAACAATCCTGTAGGAAAGTTGGTACCAGTAAAGTGGAGGCAATGGTTTGCCTTATCAGATTAGTTAGGTAAGTTTTAGCTTGATGTAGGGTACCAGGTTTTTAAGTGTTTTGCTGATAGCCTGCTTTACGTGGTGGTCAAATTTCAGTGCATCATCCAGAACAATCCCTTGAAACTTGGTGTGAGTTACAAGTTTAATTTTGGTTTGGTCTAATAAAAAAATAATGCTGAAGAGAAGTTTATCAATAGAATATTTAGGTGTGAACAAAATTAGCTTTGTGGTCTTGGGGTTTAATAGTAATTGAAGTTATGGTGCTACGTTTAAATGGAGTTGAAGGATTCCTGTTTTGAGTCTGAAGTTGTAGGTTTTTCGCAGTGCCGATAGTGTGGAATCAGTATTCTGAATAATGGTACCATGTTTTACTTGTGGGGTATATAGGCCATTTGTAAAAACATTGCTTTAGTAAGGGGCCAAGGATTGATCCCTGTGTCACCTGTTTGCACTGAGAAAAATGGAAAGTTGCTGCTTTCTCATTTTACAACTTGAAGTTTATAGCTGCGATAGTAGTTGAACCCCTTGAGAGATGAGTGTTTAAGTCCTAAGGAGTAAAGTTTTGTAAGTAGCTTTTGGTGAGACACAGTGTCAAAAGCTTTTGATAAGTCGAGGAAAAGTACTGCTGCTAATATGCTCTTCTGTATCACTTTTGCAGTATTCCTTACTAAAGCGATGCCATGTCGAGGATAGCAGAACATCTGGCCAGCATACCAAAGCTTTGCCTCCTTTCAGGCACCATTCGCCAGACATATATGTCCTGTATCTAAGGCATAAGGTACATGACTGATATACGAGTGTCTAATCCTCAGAACAACTTTGTTGCAAGTGTGATTGCTGCTTATGAATTTAGTCTGCAGGTTGTTCATTGCTTTGCTCCAGTTACTCAGTCTTCGAAAGATCAGTATCCTCTGGGGGTCTCTTTCTTCTTTCTTTCTTTTGGTTTTATTACCTTTTACATGGGATCCAGGAAGGAAAAATGGTATACAGGAGGCAGAATCCCCATAAAGATGGACACGAGGCATGCCTTTTTTATCTAGATGCTACTCACGAGCATACTCCTGTGAAATTTCTTAGGTGTTTGTGCCAAAGTCTCTGTGTAGCCATATATTTTCCTTTTCCATATATTTTAGAGAACCAACATCTGAAGCTAGGCTTCTGAATCTGACTGCCCCACTATTCAGTTGCTTCTTAAGAAAAAGTCTGAAAAGGTGCATATTGAGACTTGTGCTGTACAGCCTCTTCCATATGTCGCTGTTAGGTTGGATGAAGAATCAGAGGACCGTTTGATTCTGACAACAGCCCTCTCTGTCACAACCCAGTTAGAGGCTGACATGGGACTTTCCAACCTGTATGTTTGCCGAGGCTGTGTCTATGTCTGCTGCAGATGCGGAGGAGGAGAAACTGCTGCTGATTATTTCAGAGGGGCCTAGGGGATCCCTCTCATTCTTGTTAGGAAAGAAGTTTCTGCTTCCCTTTTTGAAGATAGGCAGGGATCTGAGCTCCCTCAGTTTGTCAGAGTAAATGTTTGTGTTTTTTTTTTTAAGGAACACGTGGCTAAAGACCCACACAAAGAAGAGTAGGATTTCACTTGGGGTCTCTTCAAAGCCCTTATGGCTTTGAAAACCTCTTTAGAAGCTCTCTATTTTCTAGTCCTTTTACCTCTTCTAAATGCCGTCTGGATTCAGATTCCTCTGAAGAGGCTGTGGAGTTGGATTCTGGGGCAGAATCCTTGGCCTACTATTCTCAGATCCATTCCTCTTTTGCCCTTTGGTCCGAGGAAGAGGATTCCCTTCCCCTGATTGTCCCACTGAGGAATTTCCTTTTGTGGACACTTGTTCGCATGGTGGAACATTTTAAATGGGATAGTTTTTACATTTCTAATATCCAGAAGAGGTAGTACAACATCTTGGAGATTGACTTACCTCAGCCTTTTGACGTCCCTCCAGTGTTTGATACCCTCTTAGGAGCAGAAGAAAAAAAAATGTGTTTCGGGCTCATGCTCCAAAACTACATGTTTTACAAAAAAAGTGCCTGAGGCTCAAAAGTTTTTATGTTAAAGCCTTTTCTTCTGAATCTGTAGTAATTTCTTTGCCTGCTTATAAGCCTTCTAAGTTACTGTCCCCTTCTACTGTCCTTGTCAGATGGTAAAAGTTTGGGAGTATTGACAGGTATGGGGGTTAATTTATGTATCTGTCACATTAATTTTCAGGGCCATAAACTACTAAAGTATGTGATGGCTCTTCTTTCTAAACTTTGTGTTCAGTCTGATATGCCAGATTCAGAAGCTAAATCTTCTGCCATTTCCCTTTTGAGCTCACCTTTCCAGGTAGGTTGTCACTGTTTAAATCCAGTTATGATACTGCTGATGCCCCTTCTAGGATGGCTCCATCAGGGTCTGTTATGAGGAGGTATTCCCATATATTATGGGAGGGTGGCCTAATGGTTAAGGTGTTTGCCTTACAAGCACAAAGTGCAGGGTTTGAGTCTCACAAGGGATAATTGGCTAGGCTTAAAATGGCTCGCAAGGGCAGTTAGCTTAGTACTAATCTATGAACCAATGAACCTATAAACAGTCTTTCTTTATGGGGTTGGGAGGGTGGCCTAATGGTTAAGGTGTTTGCCTTGCAAACACAAGGTGCAAGGTTTGAGTCTCACAAGGGTTAATTGTCTAAGCTTAAAATGGCTCGAAAGGGCAGTTAGCTTAGTACTAATCTATGAACCTATGAACCTATTCCTGGTTTTGGTTATAATCCCTTCCTGAAGGCATCAAGGCTAAGTTACTGAGGTCTGCTTTAGACAGTTGGAATCTGTTTGCCCTTGTTGCTTCTGAGTTCTTCCAAGACCTTGCCAGATGAGGGAAAGTTCATGTAGGATTTTAGGAAAAGGAGAAAGTAAGTTCTTTTTAAACTTCAGAGGAATTGTCCATCAAAGTCTCCCTTTTTGCTTAGGTAGCAAAGACGGCCTCCTCGAGGTAAGAGATCTTCATAGGTAGGTACTAGGCTATCTGCCCAAGGGCATTTATAAGCCTAGCCAGAGTGTGTTGGCTTTCACCTCCCTTTTAAATTAGTTTCCTGGGCCTCTGTCTAGCAGGGCCACTGAAGTGATCCCAGGGGTAAATTTACGATTTCTCATCCGCTCGTCAAGATTCCTCTTGAAGAGAGTCAGCGAGGGACTCTGCCTAACATAAACTGGGATTCTATTCCAGAGCGAGGGAAGTCTCTGGGACAGGAATCTATCCCTCCAGCATGGCCTGTTTATTGTTGTTTTGAGATTTAATTCACTGGAGCGTGTGGCTCTAAGAGATTTGTTTTTTCTTGAGGTGGGATCATGTCCATTTAATTCCGGTTTGGACATGGCCTTATACGTCAGGCAGAGATCCCCTCTGAGCAGGCGGTAAGCAACTGAGTAGAGCTGGAGTTGCTTTAGTCGAGCTGCATAGGGCATCTCTTTGAGGCCCATGATCCTCTTGGTGAGGTACTTCTGTGGTCTTTCCAGCTGTTGCAGGTGTCGAGTAAGGTACATACCAAATGGGGCATTGTACTCTTTTATGGGCCTAATGACTGAGGAGTAGAGGGGCACAATGACCTCTCTCTTAATCTAGAGGTGAAACCTTTAGTGATTAGGTAGGCTACATAGAAGACATTTCTAACCACTTTGGCAATGTGATTATCAAAGGAGAGGTTGCTATCTACCTGGGTCCCCAGGTCCCTAATTACATTTTCCGTACTTAGTGGATTACCACCTATGTGATAATTCGTGGGCACTTTTCTTTTCCCAAAGGGGATGACTATGCATTTTTTGGCATTCTACTTGAGGCCATGGTTTTGACACCTGGTATCTGTGTCTGTAAGACCGTTCTGGAGGATGTCTGTGTCAGCCTGAGAGTCCATTATGGCCCCTAGTTTGCAGTATTCTGCGAACTTAGTTTGCAGTATTCTGCGAACTTAGTTGGCCATAGTCCTCCCATGCTTGCCTGTACCTCAGAGAAGTGTATACCGAACAAGAGGGGTCCCAGGACCGAGCCCTGTGGGACGCCACTTCTAACTGGATTAGAGTCGGACATGGCACCCACAACTCTGACCATGTGTGTTCTATCCGTGAGCCAGTTGGCCACCCATCTCGTGACCTAGGGGTTTATGTTCAAGCTGGTGAGCTTGTCTATGATGCCAGAGTGGAGAATGGTGTCGAAGGCCTTAGCGAGGTCCAGGTAGGCTGTGTAGACCACCTTTCCTTCATCTATGGCCTAACTGGTTCAAAGAAGTCAACTAGGTTTAGGAGGCAGGATCTGCCTTTAACAAAGCCGAATTGGGTAGGGTCCAGTGTCTGGAGGTTCCCAATGTCTCTGTTTATGAGTTCCATGATAATTTGCTCCATAGCTTTGCAGACCAGGCTAGTCAGGCGTATAGGACGATAGTTCCCAGGTTCTTTTGTGGCACCACCTTTGTGGAGCGGGCTGACTGCTGCTGTACGCCATTCTTTGGGTACATAGCCTGTGGTAAGGCTGAGTCTGAACAGTGAATTTAGGAGAGGGTTTAGTTCCTTTTGGAGCTCGTGTAAGATGCAGCCTGGGACACCATCCGGTCCCATTGATGCTGTGTTTTTAGCTTTGGAGAGGGCATTTTTACCTGTGTGTCTGTGATGTCTGGGGCTCTGCATTCTTCTGAGATGGACACTGGCCCTTTTGGGGGTGAGGGGGGTGAAGTTTGCACTGAACTTGTCAGCCAGGATGTTGGCAATGTCAGTTGGTTCAGTGCATTTTTTGCCATTTTGCACTAGCTCAGAGCATATCTGAGAGTTGCCACCTAGATTTTTGACATAGCTAAAGAAAGCTTTGTGGTTATCTTTAGAGTCCTTGGCAATTTTTCTTTCGAATCTGGCCTTGGATGATTTTATGAGGGATCGTAGTTTCTTGCTAATATTGATCAGTGATGCCTTTCCTTTTTGGGATTTTGCTCTGTCATGTAGTAGTTTCCTCCTCCTGTTGTATAGCTTATTTATGGCCGGGGACCACCAGACTGGTTTCCTCTTTTTGGAGGAGTGAGTCTTGGTTTTATTTGGGATGGCTCGATCCATGCATCCGTGTAGATGCTCATAGAATGCACTTGTAAAGGATTCTGCAGTTTTGGGTAGCATTATCCTTTAGCAAGGGGGTTTTGAAACTTTCCACCTCGGTCTTGAAGTGTGAAGTTTGCTTTTGAAAAGTTTTTCACAGTGGTTTCCTTGACTGAGGGTGGGGTCGGGATATGGATGTCCAATGTGATTAGTTTATGATCTGATCTTACCAGTGAGGGGTTTACCTCTTGTGTGAAGTACTGATCCCCCATGTTGGTGATGATCAGGTCCAGTATGTTGTCACCTCTTGTGGGCGTGGTGACCAGCTGTTCCAGGGCATTTGAGTTTATAAACTCTAGGAAGCGTTGGGCAAAGGAGTTTGTACTTGAGTAATTCTCCCACTCACTGTTTGGGTAGTTGAAATCTCCCAATATCATGGTGCTAGGTAGAACCTTTATATTTTCCAATGTTTTTATGAATGCTGAGTGGGGGTCCTGAGATAAGGTAGGTGATCTGTAGCAGGCTACGATCTGAAAAGCAGCTTTGCCTACTGTTAGTTGCACATGGATGGTCTCAGAGGCCTCGTGCTGTGCTACTAACCTGGAGGTGTGGGTATCCTTTATGAAAATGGATACACCCCCTCCTTTTGTATTTTGGTCTGGGTTCTGGGGCTGAAAGTTATGGTATGAGTTGTAGCCTGGTAGTGCTGGCGTGCACTCTGGAGCTTTGAACCAGGTTTCTGTTACTGCACAGATATCAATTTGCTCCATGCTAAGGAGTACCTCGAGTGCGTGCATTTTGAGGTTTAGACTTCTGGCATTGAGTAGCATCACCCTCAGTTTTTAGTTTCTTGTGTTGTTTATGGAGGCGGGTTTGTCTTTTGAGCCTTGCCTAAAAAGGCACTATGGGGGGGGCAAGAGCCTTGGCCAGTATTCGAAAGCCTAAGGGCGACAGGTGCAAGCCATCTCTGGCGATGCAGCGTGGCTTGTCGAGCATGTTGTCCCAGGCTGACAGACACTGGATCCCCTTTGAATGACACCAATAGTTTAGCCAATTGTTAATTCCAAGAGGAGTTTTCCTGATGAGCCTTGTCAGAGTATTAAGGGTCAAAGGCCTTCTTTTTCGGGCATCTGCCTGTATTTGACATTCAACCACATCTGCTTCTCAGGCACATTCCTCTTTCCCTTTTGATTCTGTCTTTTCAGTTTGGCATACATCTCAGATTCCTGGGTGCTTTCCATCATTCAAAAAGTTAATTTTATTTTATGATATAGAACTCCCTTCCTCCCTTCTTTGGGCATTCTCCAACCTCCTGTTTCAGATTCTTCACTTTTAGTCTTCAAGGCCTTTTGGTGCAAGGACACATTCAGCTGTTCCACCTTCTCAGTGGGGAAAAAGGGTTTTATTTCAGAATTCAGGTTCCCAGGAAGGAGCGTATTTGGAAGTCCATTCTGGATCTCTCCTTTCTTAACTAAACGTTCCCTTTATTGAAGATGTTCTCTCCAATCTCCTTATTTTTTTTGTTGCTTTCTCAGGCCTTCCTGGTGTCTGTAGATCTGAAGGATACCTGTCTTTTCATTCCTATTCACCCTGTTTTCAGGACATTTTTACATTTCTTTGTTTCTTCCTCATATTATCAAATCTCTGGTTTGCCTTTTGTTTTTTTCTACAGCTGCGAGATGGTAGTCTTCTACAGACTTTAGGGAATTCTGATCTTCCCTTATTTGGGCAACCTTCTGATTTCAAGCCCCCTCTTGGCAGTGTCTACTTCAGGATCGGGAATATACTATACTTTTGTGTTACACTCTGGGTTCACTTTAAATCTCATTCTATTCTGAAACCCTTTTCAGGATTAAGTTTTTTTGGGTTGCAAGATTCAGACCATGCCAATGCTGGCTTAGCTTTTTCCTGCCAAGGTCTTTCCTTATGTCAAATTCCTTCTTCCTCTTCAAGTGATTTCTGCAAGAGGATTTCTTCAAGCATTGGGGTTCAAGGCATGCACTATGGTATCTCAAAAAACATTTGGGTACAGCACTACCATCATCTGGGCATTCTTATTCTTCTCTTGCCTTTCCTGAAATTCTAGTTCCTCTGGTGGCTTCATTAGATTTCTGTGAATCCCAGCTTGCCTTTCCAGGTTTCTCACCCCACTGAGGACTTCCATACAGATGCTTCTGATCCGGGTTGGGGAGCCTCTTCCAGTGGCATCAGTGTTTAGTGAGCTTGGTCTTCTTGACTGCCAGACCATATCAACCTCAAAGAGATGAGATCCGATTATGACTGTTCATGCTTTGCACTTATTTCAGGTCATTTGCAAATTTTTATAGACAGCACCACAGTTATGTGGTATGTAAACAAGCAAGGGAGCACAACATCGTACTTTCTTTGCAGACTGGTACTTCAGACTTGGGATTTTGCAATTTGCCACTTACTGACTCTTCAGACAGTCTACATTCCCCTCAGAGTACATTCTAGTGGCAGAGAATCTGAACAAATCCAGGGCATGTCCTCCCAGATTGGATGCTTCACAAGGAGGTATTCCTGGAAGTTGTATATCAGTGAGGACTTCTCAAGCAGATCTTTTTTGCCTTGACTATGAACAGGCAGTTTCCCAGGCTCTGAAGAGTGTTGTCCTCTGGCTTGAAAGTGGGTGCCATGTCTCTTTCTTGGAAAGGGATTTTTTATATGCCTCTCCCCCTCTTACTCTGTTTTCAAAGAGTGCTAAGATCATGTGGGAAAAGTCCAGAATCTTCTTACTGACTCTTTTTTGGCCCAGATGGCAGTGGTTCCATCTTCTGTTTCATCTGGCCAGGGACAATCATCGCAAGTTACTACACCAGATTGATCTTCTCACACACCACGAGATCTCTCATTCAACCTCATTTACTCATCCTTCATTGGACTCTTTTGTTGATAGGGTTTTGATTCTTGTTAGACACCAATTTCTTGAGGATGTGCTTTGGGTTTTACAAGAGGCCAGAAAGCCCACGAACTGGCCCTTTTTTTCTGTGAACTGCAAAATTTTGGCCTGGCATACTTGTTTGTGTAAAGCTCATTTGTTAGCCATGTCTGCCCTTAAATCTACCTCTTTGTTCTTGATTTGAAGTGTAACTCGTTCTGAAGGACATCCTTCATATTAGGCCTCTGAGAAAGCCTATTCCTCCTCCTTTTTTGGGAACTTAATTTTGTTCTTGGGAAAAGTCGACTCCGCCACCCTTTTGAAACTGCAGTTTCTTCTTCTTTGCATTTCTGTACTTGGAAAAACTGTTCTGTTAATGTTTCTTACATCAGCCAAGATGGCTTCTGAACTTCAGGTATCATGGCAGTTCCCCGTTTTCTATTTTTTTCACAGAGATGGTTTCTCTTCTTACTAATCACTTCTTTTAGCCCAAGGTAGTTGATTAAAATTGGACCATTCATCTTTCTTCCTCTTCTCCATTCTTTGCAGAAAGGTAGTGGGAGAATTCTTCATACCTTGGGTCTGCATAGACAGTTCAGATATTGGTGTTATTCAGGTAAGGATATAAGGAAATCTGAGCAACTTTTTTTTTCTTTTCATTCCAAGAAATTTGTTTTAGCTATTTGTAAGCAAACCACCTCCTCTTGGATTTCTGTGGCCATTTCTTTTTGTTATTCTTTTCATGGTAAACAGTTTTCTTCTATTTGTGTTCATTCTACCAGGGTGATGGCCTTCTCTAGTTCTCTCTTTTTTTTTTTTTTTTTTTTTTTTCAAGGATCTGGATATTAGATCCATTTTGGAAGCTGGTACTTGGTCTTCTGTGCACTCGTTTACTAAAAACTGTAAGTTGGATGTGATTTCAAGCGCCATAGCTGTTTTGCCAGGGTCATCCTGCATGCTTTATTGGAGAACTCCTGTGGCTTCCTTTTCCCATCCTCTCCAGTAGCTTTTGTACTTTCCCTTTTAGTAACGAATATTGTAACAGTGATAAGGAAGGACATAGTACAGTTGTGTAAGCTCTTACCATGACAGTAGATATCCTACTTCTCACAGCTGCAGTATTATTTCCCCTCCCTCCTTCCCCCTGTTTTTACTCTTTCTTACTCTCTCTTGAGGGGTCCTTCCCTTTCTGGATGCACATGTACTTTTGGGTTGCTCTGGTTTTCCTGGGGCAGTATTTCTGAAGATTAATAATGTACAAGTGCCTAATGTACCTTATGCCTTTAGATGTAGGATATATCAAAGCCTGGCATCATATGCTGGCTGGGCGTTCAGCTATCCTCAGTAGGATATCACTTGAGTAAGGAATACTGCAACAGTGAGAAGTAGGACTAATATTGTAAGATCTTAAACGGCTACTTTCCCCTGCATTCCTGTTATTGTTGATGGTGTTAGCAAAGCTGGGAAGAACTGTAGCAGTGCTCTGGTATGGTCATAAACCATGTTATGTAGAGCTTGGCAAGTTTTTTTTTTTTTTTTTTTGGGTAACTGACTTAAGTAATTGGGATTGGAAGCATTTTTTTCAAGACTTTGGCTAGAGAGGACAGAATGGATATTGACCTGTGATTGCCGATTTCAGTAGAGGAGCCACCTTTGTTTATGCCTAGGATATAACATTTTCCCAAATTGTAGGGACACTGCTTTCTGTGGTGGAGCATTTTATTATGATGGAGATTGGGTAGGAAGGGGTACTGTTGCAAGTTTCTGCTGGAAGATTGTCTGGGGCAAGTGTGTTTTGGGATTATTTGTTGATTTCTGTAGGGCATGAGGTATTACAGCTGTAAAGTTACATTAACAATGCCAGCCAATTAAGTACACATTTTATTATCATTGGTGTAGTTGGTAGAAGGAATTGGTTTTGTACTGTGATCAGGATATATAAGTTTTGCTGATTGTGGACAAGAATAGTTTGGTGGTTTTGCATGGTGTATTGGAAGTTTGTATAGAATCCTTTTTTGTCAAGCTTGGTAACATGTTTTGATGTGTTTCAATGTTTTACAGATTTGGAGGCTGGATTGAGTTTGGTTTCCAAATATTCCAAGTACTGTAGCCGGCGGTGTTAGTCTTGTGTGTTTAACTAAGATCTTTTGAGTAACGCAACTGCAGTGGTTGCATAATGTAAAACAGAAACATGAAAATTAAATGCATTCAGTCTAAATGATTTAGTTGCATATATTTAAAGATTTGGCATACTACCTTTATTTTCTGTTTTGTGTAGTCTATAATGCATAGAAGGTCTTTTGTTACTTTTTATGTGCGTATGTATAATGTAGAGAACTGATTGGATATCTGATTGTAATCATGTTATGTGTTTGAGGAATCTTGGGATCCATGTTTGTGATCAGTGAGACTCGGTCATAACTCTTTGTAGTGCATTACGTTTCATCTAATCCATGTACTGCTAGCTACAGGAAAGAAAAGAAAAAAATAATTAAAAAAGGCACTTAACTTGCTATCTATGCAACAGTACTTGCTAACATAACGGAGTAGAAAAGTCAAGGATATTTTTTTCAATACTGCAGTAATTTAAACACGTTACTTACAGGCTGACATCCTGTAAATGTCCTTGGACATGGGAAGATATTTAGGAATTGAAAAAAATGCCCCTTCCCTTGTATCAGACTGTCACAGCACTAGGGGTGTGTGTTACACATCTATGAAAGTGCTGTTACAGTCTGGTCTTGTGCTGCAGTTGTATGCAACAGGTTTGTCTTTTTTTAATGATTAAGTGTAATTACAGCTCTCCATGCACTACTTATAAAATCAGGTTATAGCTTGTAGCATTGACCTGCCTTTGTTACACAGCGTGGTACAGCATTAATGGGAACTAACTGAACAACAAAACAAAAACCATCACTACTCTGTAACTATTTGTTTTAATTAACATTTAAAAAAATATATAAGAAATTATTTTTCATGTTTAATACTCTGTCATGAACGATGTGGCAATACAAAGCAGAAGTAGCTGTAACATGAACAGCCTGTTTTCTTTTCCATTTTATTCCAGACAAGCCTAAATAAAAATAAGCTAGCAAGTAAGTCCAACTAGTGTAATCCAGTAATTATATCAAGGAAATTGTGAGGAATAATAATGACATGTCCAGCTTTTGAAGCCATGAATGTCTCCTGCTATTTCATTGGTTTATGGTTACTTACTAGGAACTAGGCTGTTGATCCATGATCTTTTGAAGCCTTGTTATGCATTCTCAAGAAGTCTGTAGTTGGTGTATATGAGGCTTAAATGTTGAGATGAAAACGATTCCTGAGTAGTAATATTCTCTGTGATACATGTATGTCCTTCCCACATGTTCTGCTTATGTTGCAGAAGAGAATAAGATCTCTTGAACAAGTGTTTATGCCGCCATTGGACTTCTGGTTGTGCAGTAGGTCTGAAAGGAAGGGATCGGAGTCTCTAAGCGAGACAGAGATCACCCCTCTGTAGTCTTTAAGATACTGAGAAGAGGGCAGGGGTTTGAGATGTTTAGTGTAGCTTTTATGATTTAGGCTGTTTTTTTTTTTTTCTTGGTGAGAATGTGTTGTAGTCATTCATGTTATTGAGTGGAGAGGGACATACCATAGGGGAGCATTATAATAGATGCTTAGCCTGATAAGTGCCAAATACAGTGGAATGATCAAATAACTGTGTAATGAAGAAGGATGTTCTTACAATAGTGGATACATGGCAATTGAAGGACAGTTGATACAGACCGGGAAATCCAGGTAGACTAACTGTTGGATCAGTTTTTAAGGGGTGTGTCCTCAATGTGAACCCTACAGAGGGCATCATTCTTGCGAAAACATAATTGTATATGTTTTGGTATTTCATTTTAGGCCACAGCTTTGGCATAAGCTATTTGTTTGGGAATGGCCCTTTGGTGGATCTTTTTTCTTCGGAGTTCTTGATGTCTTCAAATTTACATTAATCTGCAAAGGTGATCAGCCATAAATGCTTAACATTGGCTTTGGCATTTACTTAGAGCTCAAAGGTGAGGGACACGGGGAATGAACCCTGGAATATTCTTTTAGTGATGGATCTTTTGGAAGAGGTAGAGCCACCCACCCTAATTTCTTGGTTTCTTTCAGTGAGTTGGTTTACTATCCAATGAGTTAAATAAACTCAACCAGCTAAATGTAAATCCTTAAAATGATACCTGAGAGTGGGATGGTGTCAGATGCCTTTGTGAGGTCCAGATAATGTGATGTGCACTGCTCCCACCCCCCTTATCTATTGCTTCAGTAACTTTCACAAAGAAGTCAACAAAGTTAGATAGGCATGACATTTACCCTTGACATATCTGAACTGGCTAGGGTCAAGAGTTTCAATTGCTTATGTTTTATTTATTTATGTATTTATTTTATTTAATAATAATCTGTTCCATGGCCTTAAAGATGAGGTTGATCAGCCTTATCGGTCTAGAAGTCATGGGTCTGTTGATGCGATTCCCCTTCTTTGTGCAACAGGATGGTTGTTGCTGTCCGCCATTCATATGGCACAAAGCCTGTTTGGAAGGTGATTGAATAGCCTGTGTAGGGGGGTTGATGGTTCCTATTTGTGGCTGGTCAGTAGGCACATTATCCAGCTCCTTAGCAGTATTCTTGGCCTTGGGCAATGCTTTGAGGACTTATTTTTCAGAGATTTGGTGGGGAGGTGTAGATGCTGGTGTGTGAATTTGGAATATTTGTGGGGGCATACCTCTCAACCGTACTGAATTCCTCTGTGTTTACAAGTGAGGGCAAAATAATGAGGTGCCACAAATTTCGGAGTGGCCACTTCAATTACCAATTTTTTTTTATTTACAGTTTTAAGTTGTGGCCGACGTCCTCACACGTTGCCAGCGTATCCTGCAATGTCATCAATGTGTAGAGGATGCGTGATAACATCCGCTTTGTGAGACAGTACCTGACTGCCTGTCACCTGAAGCACTTTCTAGTACGGTCTTTGAAATTACATATAAATATTTAGAAGTGTTGGTGTTCTCTGTTCTCTCAGAAGTAACGTGGATCTGTAAAGTTTGGATTAAGTGGTGTGCCTGTACTACCATGGAGCCAAAGAAAGTTCACGAGCTGGAGAGATTTGTGAAGACGTGCAAGGCCAATCTGGCCTTGTTACATGTACCTAGTTTAAAATATTTTAGGGAATGGTTAGAAAGGTAGGTTGACTTTTGGTTGATGTTTTTCAAAAAGCATGAGCAATAAGTATTGGCAATTGGATGGTGGCTTCTGTCACACACAGAGTTTGGTAATTGTGCTTTACATGGGCTGTAAGACGTAATTCTTCCCTGGTTTTGATGTGGATTGTTATGCAGTTGTACTGTAGCTTTCAAAACAAATAGAACAAATCTAAAAAGAATCGGGGGCAAAATAGAACAAATCTAAAAAGAATCGGGGGCAAGTTCAGAAACAATCTGGGACGTTTTTAAAATATTACACTACTGAATTGCACTCTGACAGAATAAGAGAATATGAATTAATATTCGTTTTCTGTAGTAAAACAAATCTATAACTATATTTACCGTTCATATTACGTGCAGTTAACTGCTTTTTCTCCAAGAGCTAAGTCTAAATTAAGTACAGTTCAGAAGTATGCTACAGATAACTGTTCAACGGTTGCAACGGGTACTCCTTGTGGTTTCTGCAGAAAGCAAATGGTAGCTATAGCCCGTAGGATGTTTCCTAAGTATGAGTAAAACTGCAATACGAAAATGGGAGAAACTGAAGTAAAGAAGGTGAGCATCTGCTTGAAAGGCGCAGCTTCTGAAACACTACACGACTGTCTTTTAACAACTTCTGGACAAAGTCAAAGAGGGAGGGGGAAAATCATGGACTGAATTTGAATATTTGTCAAATTATTAGAATAACATTGTTTTTACCATTAGCATCCAGTTTCTAAAGGACATGAAATACAAAAGTCAAATGGCTGTCATTTAGTGACTTCAGTGGTATATTTACCAGCCAGATAAATGCCAATTTTATGAGGAGCAGACCAAAACATTTAGGCAACCATTTGTCATTTTTCAAAATTATGGACAGTTGAGAGGTCTGTTACACATGACAAAATTTCCCAGAATAAGAAACCTTTTACTTTTATTGCAGGTGTGCCCTTTCTTATCAGCTTTTGTTCTGATGATCTGTCAGTTGGAAATGGCTGTCCAAAACTGGATAATACAGAATAGTATTATTTAATGATAACTGTGCCTATATACTTGAATATTGACATTGTTGGTAAAGTTTGTAAACCATGGGATGCACAGCCTGTGCTGGTCAGTTAAAGTTAAAAGACCATTTGCTTTTAAGTTTGCAGTGTTTTTAAATACTAGGTTGTATGGGGTATGTTACAGATAATGTTTTTGGTGGTTCTGCTCGCAGCAGTAGTATTACAGCGTGGGGAATTTACACGTGATATATAATAGAGCAGCAAGCTCTTTTAATCCTTTTTTTGTGTAACTGATTCTGGGTGGTGTAGTAAAGAGCTTCATTTGTGGTAGCTACATAGTAAATGCAGTTTATTTTTTAAGGTGAAATCCCCTTTCCGCATATGATTATTTTTATCTTTTACTGTGCTTGAAATGGTTTTACTGATTTGTTTCTGAAAATAAAAAAAAATGAAATTTGGATAATTTTGGAAGATGAAGGGTGTTACGCAGCGCTTCTCCGACAGTAAAAGTTTTGATAGTTAAACCTCTTCTATACTTGAACTGTTGAAGTGGTAGCTACATTCTGTGTTTTTAAATTTTGGCTTATTCAGTGCATTTTGCACTTTAATGTTTTGTAATGCTATGATAGCAACCAAAGTCAGTCAAACTTACTGAGAGTTTTCGCTTTCTGGTGCCCCTTAAGTGGAGAGGGCATGTTGGACTTTACTTTGTGTCTGAAACTTTCCATTTGTCCCATCCACCTTACTGAAACGTTATTTTCAGACTTGCACTCTTCATACAAGTAGGGTACCACTGAAAGGGTAATTCTTTTAAAACTATATTGGTGAGGCACATGGCTGTGATAACTTGTATCTTGTTTGGGAAACGAATATAGTTCTGGAACTATTAACCATACCTCTCAGTCTCTCGTTGCAAGATATCTGGACAAAACCAAAAATAATGGGGGGACAAAGGCCCAAAAATAGGGACAGATTTTAAATATTATTCCTGTAAACTCTGATAATGCCAAACCTGTTGTTCTAGCAGCTATCATGTATTTTCTGAGGGATGTGAAGTCTGAAATTCAAATGTCTGCCATTATCTATTTGTGTTTAGTGACTTCAAGCTTTGTGTTGGTATCTCATAATTCCTTTGCAGTGGGTAGGGTTACATGATTATGTATGCACATTTTATCTTAATCATCGTCCCGATTTTTTGGCAAGTTGTACCTACTTTTCAGGGGTCTTCGTCCAGATTTTTGAGGGTGAGAGGTGTGTGTGTGTGTGGGGGGGGGGGGGGGTGGTGGTGAGGATAGAGTTACATTTATCCTCTGGTAGCTTGGCTATGTTGTCTGGGTTAAGAGTATGTCATATTGTTTACTGTTGGTTCTGTGCAGTGTTGAGCATTCTTTGAGGTTTATAACGTATAGTTAAAGAATGCTTTGTGGTTGTCTTTAGCCTCCGGAGGCTTTTTATTTTGTCTGCTCTTTAGCTTTGGCTGATCTGATCAGGCGACCAGAATTCTTTGTCAAGTTTAGCTAGAGTATTTTTGATAACTAGAGATCTAATGATGACCTCTTCTTTCTTCCTTGCTGAGTCTTCGGATCCAACTCTGCCACATTCACAAGACTTTAGGATCCGGGTCTTGAGCTCCTGCCTTTCCCATAATGCGTAATACCTTCCCTAACTTCTCAGATCTTTTTTGCTGCCATACAGCACAGACCTGGTCCACTAGTCTCGAGAGCTTTTCTCTTACTAAGTGATTAAAGTTGCCTTGTTTCCTCTAATTTTTCTCTCTGCTTTTTAAAATTCTTCTCAAATTTCTTCTGGCTAGCTATCCTTTCCTCCCTTCCCGAGAGTTAGTTGATCGCTGGTGTTAGGGCCTTGATCTGGAGTAGGGACTTCATTTGTCAGCAACCTGTGGGTCTTGGATCCGATATCGGATCTGAGCCGGCAACTTGTAGCATAGCTATTGATCCGAGCTCCTAGCTCCTCCCCTCACCCATAATCCCCTGCCAACCTCCTATGACCTCAGATCTAGTTTGCTGCGCTTGAGTGTGTAGCTAGATTTTAGAGCTCCTAGCGTCTTATTGGCAGATAAGTGAATTTTAATTTTTAATTTTTTTTTTTTGGTTTCCACCCTCCCCTTGCTGGTCGTTAGAGTGTGTCTGTGTTTGGAGCCTGTGTGCTTGTGTAGCCTACTTTAGTTTTGGGTATGGCAGAGGCCCCAAAACCCATTTTTTTCTAAATGCACCGAGTGTGGCCATAAGCTATCTCCGGCTGATGGCCACACTCGGTGTGTTCGGTGCCTTGGGGTTGAACACCTCTCTTCAGGATGTACAGTTTGTGCACCGTCTTTTGCCTCCGGATTCGGCCTCCGCTCCTCCCATGGCACCTCCTCAGGCTGTGGTGGTAGCCACTCCTGCCCCCCCTTCCCCTGGCCGGGATTCAAACTCCCACTAAAGCGCCGGAGGACAGGGGTTCCAGGAGGGAGAAACGGAGGGAGAAGCACCGCAAGCGGTGGGCCGAGGCCTCCGCTTCGGCCCCCCTGGCTAAGAGGGCTTCTCCCTCCACAGCTTCCAGGTCTCCTCCTCGGCTCTGATCTCCTTGCTTCTCCCCGGGACCTGAGGAGGAGGAGACCCGATCTCCGTCGAGGTCATCGAGGCGGCACTCCAGGCCTGCCTCGGTGGCCTCTTCGAGATCTACATACAGCCTGTCAGATGCAGACTTGGACCGGATGATGCGAAGGTTCATCCAGGCCCAGCTGCAGATGGGAGTGCTCTTGCCTCCCCTCCCCTTCAGAGGGGAGCTCGACCCCTTTCATTGCTCCTTCTCCGACCCGCTTCCTGGGTTCGGAGCATTCGTAGCCGGGGGTGGGTCGGTGCCGATAGTACTGGGTACTTCGGATCGGACCCTGCCCTCGAGTTTGTCGGTTCCATCGTTGGATCCGACCTCTCTGAGCTGTGGGCTGAGCTTCGGATCTGAGGGTTTCAGTGTGCCTTCGGCTCCGTCCAAGTCGGAGCACACTGGTCCCTCGGATCCAACGGTATAGGCGCCGGTTCCGATCCCCTCATCGGATCTGAGTGGGAGTCGACTTTCGGAGCCCAGGGAGAGCGGCTCCCCCTCTGCCTTTGATGCAGTGGAGAGGGCTCTGTCGAGGAGCGTCCAGACCCCCGGCCCTTGCCTCGGCTCAACCCTGCACTCCCTCTCTGCTGGGTCAGGCTTCCATCACCCGGCCACAGGGACAGCCTACTTCGATGTCCCAGGTTGTTCAATTGGAACAAGATATTGCTGGCGAGACGTCCTCGGACAACCCCCGAGGAATTGCCTCACAAGCACAAGTGTAAGAGGAGGCACGTGGACTCCCCCGAGTCCTTAACAGTGGACACTGACTTGGATGAAGGTGAAGGCTCCCCAAGGTCACCCCCGGAGGATGTCTCCTTTGGAGACATCATGGAAATGCTTAGGATCAGAGGTGGGTGGTCTGCCCCCAAGGCTTCCTCTGACGAGTCCGTGTTCCTGGAGGCATTCGAAGCAGGCCTGTCTACCTCTTGGGTGTCCCCTCCGGCCGACCCCCTGATGGACCTTATTACCACCAGGGCGTGGAAGGAGCCGGACACTGTGGAGCCAGTCCCTAAATGCCCAGACAGGATACTGAGCCCCCCCGCAGACCGGTCCCACTGGAGCAAGGGTCCCCCCGTAGATGCCATGTTGACGGCGGCAGCCACGAAGAGGGAACTAGCTCAGGAGAGCCCCTCGGTCCATCCACCGAGCAAGGAGTCCCGCTCGATGGATCGCCTTGGGAAGCGGGTTTTTAGTTCAGCGACCTTCTCGTTAAGGTCTCTGAACTACATGGCACATGTCATCAGGATGCAGCGGGACCTTATCAAAAAATACGCTGCTTCCCCCCCTGAGTCCATGTCGGCAGAGGACAAGCAGTTGTACTCCACTCGAATGGCCACTCTAAGGTCTATCTCCAATACCTCTATGCGGCTTTTGTCCCACGCTACTGAGGGAGCCGCTAGAGCTAGTGGAGCGGGCCTAGTCATGAGAAGTCAGCCCTGGCTCCGGCATTGTGACTTCACGGAGCCCTTTAAGGCGTCCTTTGCGAACGCCCCTTTTGATGGTTCTGCCTTGTTTGGCAAGACTGTTCGTGAAACACTGGTCCAGAGCGAGAAGGACGGGAAGACGTTGTCTGCCATCGGAGTCCGCTTCTCTGCTCCCCAGAGGTCCTTCTTGAAGAACCAAAAGGGACAGAAGAAGATGTGGTTCCGGAAATCGCAACATTCCCAACCTGCTCCGGACAACCTGTCCTTCCGTGGCAGAGGAGGACAGGGAGGACGCCACCCTAAGGGCAGAGGGGCCCCGAAGAACTTTGGGTCCAGAGAATCCTTCTCTGACCGGCCCATGCAGCAGCCCTGATGGGTTGCCCGACTGCTCTGCTCTGGAGGCAGTCGGGGGGTGTTTCTCGAGGCATCTGGCGGCATGGGAGTCCATCACATCAGACCGCTGGGTGCTTCGTATCATATCCAGAGGCTACAAAATTCCAATGTATCATGTCCCCAAACTCAGGAGCCTCCCCGATGTTCCACCCGATCAGAGGGAGGCTGCAGCCGCAGAAATCCAGCGGCTTTTAGAAAAAAGAGCCATCCAACCCGTCCCCCAAGACCAGCTCGGATTAGGGTTTTACTCCAGGTTCTTTCTGGTGCCAAAAAAGACGGGGGACTTGAGACCAATTCTAGATCTTTCTCTCTTGAACCTGTCTGTAACCAAGGAAAAATTCTGAATGGTCACTCTTCAGTCCATTCTCCCCCTCTTACGGGAGAGCGATAGGATGTGCTCTATAGACCTCAAGGATACATACTACCATATTCTAATGGACAGATGATCCAGGAGGTTTCTCCGCTTCTGGCTGGGCGCCAGTCATTATCAGTTCAGGGTCCTTCCCTTTGGCCTCACCACAGCCCCCAGGGTGTTCACCAAAGTTTTAGCAGTAATAGCGGCCCACCTGAGACTCCAGGGAATGCAGGTCTTTCCGTACCTGGACGACTGGCTTCTAACCGCCCCAACAAGGCATCTGCTCTGCTCAGCCAGAGATGGCTTTCTCCGCCTAGCCCCCCAGTTAGGCATCACAATCAATGCGGACAAATCTTCCATTGCTCCGACACAAGTAATAGAGTTTATAGGGGCCAGATTAGATACCGGGGATCTACAAGTCTTCCTGACTTCGGAACGACTACAGAATCTGAGATTGTATGTGCGGGCCATCCTACAATCGGAAGCTCCACCAGCGGAATTGGTCCTGAGGGCGCTGGGCTCCATGACGGCTGCAATAACGCTTCTTCCATGTGCTCGCCTAAATATGAGGGTACTGCAGTGGACCCTCCAAGTGCAATGGTCCTTCCAATCTCTTCCTCTCTGCCACCCTATCTCTATCGGCAAGGTTTGCAGGAGGGCCCTGTTATGGTGGCTTCAATCACCGGACCTTCATATAGGCTGACCCTTCTGCACTCCTCCCCCTCTCGCCACGGTGACCACGAACGCCTCTCGCCTCGGGTGGGGGGGCATTACACGGGCAGGACAGTCCAAGGCACGTGGAACAATACAGAGACCTCCTTGCATATCAACGTTATGGAGATGAGAGCGGTGCTGTTGGCGTTGCAGGCACTTCAGAATCTCCTCCCCGTAGGAACGATTGCAATTCAGTCAGACAACATGTCTGCTGTTTGGTACATCTACAAACGGGGGGAACCAGATCCTACCCCTTATGCCGAGAAGCCATGAGAGTGTGGGAATGGGTGATTTCCACCAACCGCTTTCTGATCGCAAAGCACATTCTGGGGAGGGCCAACATTCTAGCGGACAAACTCAGCTGCACCATTCTTTCCCCCTACGAGTGGTCTCTCAACCCACTAGTAGCGAAGCAGATATTCGCAAAATGGGGACAACCCTGCTGCGATCTCTTTGCCTCTCCCTTAAATACGAAATGCGACAGCTTCTTCGCTCTGATTCCCCCACCAGGGGAAGCCCCGTGAGATGCTCTGGTGCATGCTTGGCCGCCCGGTCTACTCTATGCATACCCTTATCTACCCCTGATGCTAAAGCTCTTACAGAAAGCCTTGCGGTTGGGGAGCAGAATGATCCTCATTGCCCCATTCTGGCCTCGGCAAACTTGGTTCCCTTACCTGTGGTCTCATCTAGTGAATCCTCCTTGGATTCTGGATCCCACTCCGGATCTAATCTCCCATCCATCGGAATTACAGACCCCGAATCTGGTCAACCTGAAGCTGACAGCTTGGTTGCTCCAGTTCCACTCTTAGTCAGGACTCCGGTATCTCTTCACCAGTCAAAGCCATCCTGGTGGCAGCACATAGGCCTTCCACCAGGAAAATATACAGCAGTAAATGGAAACGCTTTTCCGTCTGGGAGGAACATCATAATCTGGCTCCCTTCACTGCCCCTCTACCGTCCGTACTGGATTTTCTAACCGGACTCTTTCAGCAAGGAGCTAGTTGTTTGACAGTCAAGGTACAGTTGGCAGCCATCTCCCATTACCATGTGGATCATGAGACAGGTCCTTTGATGTCAGCTAAATTGTGCAAAACTTTTCTCAAGGGCACCTTTCTACTCAGGCCCCCCTGTCAAAGAAGCCGTACCCCCTTGGGATCTTTCTTTAGTCCTTCAAGCGTTGACCGCTTCTCCCTTTGAACCAGCCGCATCGGTCGATCTCAAATATTTGTCTTGGAAAACAGCATTCCTGGTAGCCATCACTTCAGCCAAGAGAGTTTCGGAAATCCAAGCCCTCTCCGTAAAGCCTCCTTACTTGGTCTTCCATCCGGACAGAGTACTCAGGACCAATCCCTCCTTCCTTCCCAAGGTGGCATTGGAAATAAATATCAATCAGTCCAACTTACCGGTTTTCTTCCCTAAGTATCAAAATAAAGGAGAGTACAAGCTGCATTCATTAGATGTACACAGGCAGCTGCGTTTTTATATTCATAGGACAGCTGGTCACAGACAATCTGATCAGCTGTTTGTCTCCTTTGCTAAATTCAACTTGGGTAAAGCTGTTTAAAAGGTCACCTTGTCACGTTGGATTTCTCAGTGTATTCTTCTGGCCTACCAAGCTTCCGGGAGGCCCGTACCTGAAGGAGTACGTGCACATTCCACTCACTCCATCTCTACTTCTGCTGCGTTTAAATCTAGAGTGCCATTGGACGATATTTGTTCGGCAGCTACTTGGGCCTCATCTCATACCTTTATTAACCACTACAAACTGGACGTAATTTCTAGAGGGAGAGCATCCTTTGGCTCCGCAGTGCTCCGGAACATCCTTCCATGATGGCCGCCCAAGATTCAGGTAGCTGGGGACTCTGTCCCACAGGTTGCTGACAAATGAAGTCCCTACTCCAGATTAAGAAGTTATGTACTCACCATAACGTTCCATCTGAGTAGGTGGCTTCATTTGTCTGCAACCACCCCCCCCCTCCTTCCCCCTGGTCTTCAGAACTTGGTCCTGTTGTATTGTTCTAGCTATTTATGCTTATTGGAACACCTTTTCAGGTATCCATAGAGGGGCAAACTTGATCTGAGGTCAAAGGAGGTTGGCAGGGGATTATGGGTGAGGGGAGGAGCTAGGAGCTCTGATCCATAGCTATGCTACAAGTTGCCGGCTCGGATCCGATATCGGATCCAAGACCCACAGGTTGCAGACAAATGAAGCCACCTACTCAGATGGAACGTTATGGTGAGTACATAACTTCTTATTCTTCCCCCTAAGTTCACTTCTCCCTTTCCTTAGTGCCATTGGCACTTTTTCCCATTCTTTCTTCCTGTAACACACACAAAGCATTCTGTTCTATAATAACTTTAATGTTTTAGCGAGAGAGAGGAGTGTGTTTAAAGCTTTTGTGTGTGTGTGTGTGTGTGTGTGTGTGTGTGTGTGTGTGTGTGTGTGTGTGTGTGTGTGTGTGTGTGCTCTTCCCTCAAGACAAGCTTACAAGCTTCAAAAGATGCCTCTTATGGGCACAAAATACCAAATTCTGATGCCCACAAGAGGTGTGTATTGTATGGGGCCAGGGCATTTGAACGCCGACCTGTGTTATTTGCTCTGTCTTCAACGTTTGTGCCCTGGCAGATGGAAGAAATTTTTGTTGAGGTCTCCTTCCTTCTTTTCTTTCTGCAGCTGAAATCCCCTCCAAGGATCTCAAGAAGCGAACCCCTCAGTCTCCCCAAGGGCTTCGTCTTCTCAACCTGAAAAAAGGCCAAGATTGTTAGATCCATTTTCTTTGGATCCGACAGATTCCAGGCTAGTAAACCAAACTTACCCTTTGAAATCGATTTTATCACTACATCTAAGACTTATGATCTTAGTGCTGCCCTGGATCCTACAGATATTGTTCATATCCAGACAGTGTCTCCGGTCAGGCCTCCCTCTGATCCTAAGCACTCTTTTTTTTTTTTTCTCAGTCAGAGATGGACAGGATGATGTGAAGTTTTCTCAAGGCTTGGATACAGATGGGGAATCTTGTCATCGGTGTCCCATCCTGTATCTGTGAGAGCTCCAACACCTGTCCTTCCTGCTCCTCTTCTGATGCATCCTGCAGGTTTCAGAAGCCCACAATCTGGTTTTCCTGAGAAAATCGTCCTGTAATCCTAGAATTGTTTTTTCTTCTATTCCATACGTCTCCCAGACTGGCTGTGTTTTGATACCCTTGGATCAGAATGAGCCCCAGATCCGAGATGTCGGCACCGGCTCTGGGGGGTTGGCTTCAGTCCCAACTTGGTAGGATCGGTCCCTCCCCGTAAGCGCATCAACCTTTGACAGCTTGGGCCCAGCTCTGTCTGGAGTGGTTAGATCGGGGTGTGCTCCACTCCCTCACCTCCTTTAGTTTTGGCTAAGGAGAGGGGAGTTTCTCTGGGCTCAGGCCCCCCCCCCCATCTTCCAGTTCTTCCACTGAGCAACCCACTAAGGAGGTTCATTGGAAGAAAAAGTGCAGGAGGAGGCACTTGGACTCCCCTTTTGTAGTCATTGACTGAGGACAGTGATTTTGAGGGTGAAGGTTTCTCCCTGATCTCCATCAGACTACATCCCCTTCAGAGACCTCCTTGAACTCCTGAGGTAGAAAGGTGGCTGGCTGTCCCCAAATCCTCCAGAGAAGTAGGTGTTTCTGGAGGCTTTTTCAGGGCCGGCCCATCTACATCCTGGCTGACACCCCGGTAGATGAGCGTATTGATTTTTAGTCTCTTGCTGGGCTTGGAAGGAACCGGACACAATTGAGCCGATTTCTAAATAACCTGATGAGTTTCTGAGCCCACCACCTGGCCACTTACATTGGAGAAGAAAAAACAAACTCCACTGGATCCACAATCCACTGATATCTCCACAAAAAACGAAAAAAGCAGCACACACTGGATAAGAAATAATTTTTTACTGGATTCTGGTACCTTCGCCTTCACATGGAACAATTTTGTAAAATACAAACCAGTATAAATACACCTTTTACACAATCAATTAAATAATTAATCAATTAAATGCTTCACCATTTTAAAGAAACATATATATATATATATATATATATATATATATATATATATATACACTCATATATAAATATTCTACAAAATAAATATTTAAAGCATTAAAATTCTAAATTCATACCATTGGGAAATAATGTTCCAAAATTTATAATAAACCTGGATTCCATATTCAATAATTTTTGTTGAAAATTAATATTATTTTCTCCTATTCCCCATGGTTTTGCCAAAATGCTAAATTTGAAACCAGAGTGATCCCCCCTATGAAATTGGTGAAAGTGGCACGCAACTGGACAGACATGGAAAGTGAGTATATGCTTCAGCCACCTCTGCACTGAGAGCATTGAACTACTACTCACGTTGTACGTGTCTGCAGAGAGGATCTGATCAAGGAGGTTTCTCCCCAGTTGGAGAGTCTGGTCTTCCCTTGATAATTCTTCAATGAGGCTGGTCTCGCAGTCTGTAGAGGGCACCTCACGAGCAACCAGTGCAGGCATAGCCATTAGGAGACCTGTCTGGATCAGGCTTTGTGATTTTGCGGAGCCGTTCAAGTTGTCTTCATTAATTCCCCCTTTGATGGTTCCTCCTTGTTTGGAGCATCAGTTAAAAAAAAAAAAACAAACAAAAAAAAACATCTTGACCACAACGAGAAAGATGGAAAAACCTTGTCTGCCATGGGGATCAAGTCTTCTACCTCCCAAACAACCTTTTCAGTGAATCAGAGATGGAAAGAAGACTTGTAGTCGGGGTTTCAGGGAACCCTTTTTTGATAAGCCCTGTGAGCACTCCTGACACGCTGGGGTCTCAGTGGTTATTATCCTAATACCTTTGACAAGATACTTTTATGCAAGTCCTGCAGTGGACCCTGGCTGTTCAATGGTCCATTCTTAATCGGCCCGTATCTGCTTCTGTCAAACTAACTACAATTTGCAGAAACCATTTCCAATGGTGGATGCAGTCAAATGACCTATCGCTGGGCATGCCATTCTTTTCCCTCCTTTAATAGCCACAGTGATCATAGATGCTTCCCTATTAGGGTGGGGAGGCATTATCAAGGGAAGATTGTCCAAGGCACATGGTCCCAGTATGAGACCAAGCTGTATATCGGTGAGTGGTTTAGAGATGAGCAGTCCTTCTAACGTTATGAGCCTTTTAGGACCTTCTCACTTTGGGGACTATTGCATTACATATGGATAATATGTCTATGATTTGGTATGTAAAACCAGGAGGATCCCAGTCCTACCCATTATCCAGAGAGACCATAAGGGTTTGGGAATAGGCAATTTGCTTCAAGCCCCTTGCAATGCACATTCCCAGGGAAACCCATGTGCTAGCAGACAGCCTCAGCAGGTCCCTTTTGACCCCTCATGAGTGGTCCCTCGATCAAGCAGTAGTAAATTGGATATTCAGCAGCTGGGGCCAGCCTTGCTAAAATCTTGTTGCTTCTCCCGTAAACAACAAATGCAGCATGTACTTGCACTTCAATTCCCCCTTGAAGGGAGAGTCACAGAAGAATACTCACTAGTCCACAATTGGCCCCCGGGTCTCCTTTATGCTTGCCTCCCTCTACCATTGATCCCAAAATTTTTACAGAAAGCCAGAAGGTTGAAGTGCTCTGTAATTCTCATTGCCCTTTTCTGGCCATGTCAGGTATGGTTCCCCTTCCTTTTGGTCTCATCTGAAGTATCCCCCATGGAAACAATCAGGGTCTCATCTCCCATTCTTCGGAACAACAGCTCAGTCTCCTCACACTAGTACGCAGCATAATCTTGACCTCTCAAAAGACTTCTACAAAGAGAGTTTACAAAAGTAAGTGAAAAAATTTTTAGTTTGGGCTTTGAAGGAGAATAGTGACCCTTTTACAGTTCCTATGTCGGCTATACTTCGAAGTTCTCCTTTTTATGACCTATGCTAGTTTCTCCCATAAAATTTCAGCTGGCTGCCATTTCTAATTTTCATTCCGGTAAATGTACTTCATTTCCTCCTCTAAATTATCTAAACCTTTCATGAGTGTTATCTTCTTACAAAGGGCATTATGGGAAAGGGAGAAGCTCGATACTCTGTTCCTTAAGTCTTGTGAATGCGGCCGAGTCTGATCTGAGGTCTGATCCAAAGACCCAACAGTGAGGAAGAATGAAAATGGACAACACGGATGCCAAGTTATGGTTAAGTACATAATTTTTATTTAATGTGTGTGTGTGTGTGTGTGTGTGTGTGTGTGTGTGTGTGTGTATATGTATATGTATATGTATATATATATATATATATATATATATATATATATATATATATAATGTGTGTGTGTGTGTGTGTATATATATATATATATATATATGTATAATTTTCTTATTGTAGGGTCTGTTTTTATAATTGGGTTCCACCATAAGGGTTTATTTTTAAGTTTGTCATTGTATTTACTTCAGCGAGGGACAGATGCATCTGTGCAGCTGTTTACATGTGCATAACATTTGAAGTTAAAGGATTCTGTCTATGCATGGGAGCATCGGGTAGGAAAAGGCTTTTGAATTTAGCCAGCTCATCACTCAATTTTAGTAGACTAATTTTGGCATGATCTCTGAAATTCCAAGTTAATGGAGGATGGTTCCAGTTTCAGTCTTACAGTGACTCTTGACTGATTTTATGGTCTAATTTGCCTGGGGGGAGGGGGGTTGCAACTGCTAAGGGATAGAGCTACCCCATACTGGTGAGAACCAAGTTCAGGATTTTGTTGCCCCTTCTTGGAGTGCAGACTGACTAATCCAGTCAGCTTGTATTTATGAAGTCCAAAAATCTCTGGGCATTCATTTTTGGGGGATTTACACTGTCCCAGTTGACAAAGGTGATTCAAGTCCCCTAGATGAATGGTGTTTTCCTGAATGTGTAGGGATTCCATGATAGATAGGAAGTGTGGGACGAAGGAGGCATGGAAGGAGACCTGTGGTTAGATATGATGTGATTAAGTTGAACACGAGTTTCAGGTTTTTATACTGTCTAACAAGTATGGAAGTGGAATCTTGTTTTACAAGTACAAGACAATGCAGCCTGTAGTGCCTTCATCTAGTGTGGTAAACATTGAAACTTTTCACTGATGGGAGTGCTGTCAGTGGTCTTGAACTAGGTCTCTGTGATTATATCGATGCATTCCGGAGTAAGGCATGCCAGTAGGAAGTGGAGCCTTTTTTATTAAGCCCCTAGCATTGCGTAACAGTTTTTTTTTTTATCTGAATTCTGTTTTGTTATGTTTGGCACTTTTGAAGACTGACCTTATTTAAAAAGGCATTATGGGGATGGACAAGTCTTTTGCCGTTATACAAAAGACTTTGGGGGGGTGGGGGCTTAGGTGCAGGCCATTCTGGACAAAGTAGTTAAAACCATAACTTCTGGGCGACACTTGCATAAGAAAAAAAATTGACAAACATTTGGGAGAGAGATGCCAGTACTGTGTGTACACAAGCCTCCCTGTACAATGAGCAGACCACAAAAATGACAATTCACACTTCTGAACATACTATCGTTGCTCTGTCCCTTAAAACAAAATTACAGTGGGTGGTCAGAAAGAGGGGCATTTTCTTATTGTTTACAATATAGGTTTCACCCCTATACTAGATTCTGTGTAGCAAGTTGTGGGGCATCTTTGTACAGTGGTACTTTATTTAAATAATGTATGCCCTTATAACCAGGTCAAATTGTATGAAGAGCTCTGTAAGTCTAGAAGAGCTAGGTTAAATCGGAGGATCACAATCCATGCCCATACCTCTGAACTGAATCGCAGAAAAAATCTTAACAGAATTGGGGACTTGAGATATTGACAGAGTAAAGCAACTTTAATTAAAACACGTTTTCAGAAATAAAAAGAACTTTATAATTCCAACTATTGCTTTTTTAGGAGTAAATTACCACCTTGAACTCCCAAGATGGCTGCACATTGAGTAACTGCTTAACTCCACTTCTGCCAGTGTGAAAACATAAACTCAACAGAGAAGGCCATTAGGCTTCTGTGTTTGTGGGTAAACTTCAGTAACTGGCTAGTGAGTGTACTGCCTGGATGCCAGGAAAAAAGAAATACAAAGCACCTGGAAAAAAATCTGCTACAAAAAGTGAAGAGGAAACACTGTACTGTTAAGCAAAAAGCAGTGCAGCCTCCAGACATCACTTCTAGTAGCTTACAGGAAGATATGACAACTGCAAACAGACCTGGTTAAAATAGACAAAACACTGATGGAGTTTATCAACACAAGGCTGGAAAAAATGGAAGCAGGTTTAAACAGATATTTTGATGAGGCGATAAAGATGCAAAAATAAGATGTTGAAATGAAGAAAAGGCTGGCTCCATGAGACTGCTCAGGAAGAGATGTTTAAAAAAAATAGAATTAGAGGACAGAGCAAGTAAGGAAAACCTGAGATTTTCAGCTATACCAGAAAAGCTGGAAGGAACAGACTGCATTCATGGTATGAAAGCACAAATAAGCAATTAGACTGGTATTCCACAGTAGTTTGTTGAAAGGGCACATCATGTGTATGTTTCAAACCTGGCTGTGTAGACTTCTAATTGTAAAGATGCAATCCTATCAGCAGAAGGAGTTGATTCTGACAAAACTGGCTGAAGGACAAAAATACTAAAAGTGGGAGACAGCAGAGTGTTTGTGGAGAAAGATTACTCGTACACTGGGCGGAACAGGAGAAAGTTCATTCTGCTGTTGAGGGAATGTTGAGATGCAGGTGTGATATTCAAACTGCCGTATGCAGCTGTCTTCAAGGTTGTCTTTCCTGGAGGAAATCCATTTTTTGATGAAGTACATGCCAAGAAGGAAATACAAAAGTTTGTCCAACAAAAAGTGAGCTGTGAAACAGGAGGAAGTTCTACTTCTTGTTCTGGTAATAAAGACCACAGAGAGACCATCTGTGAAAACCTTTTCCACTGTTTCAATTAAAATGTCAGAGAGAAGGAAGGGAGCACAAGACTTGACTAGAAGAATGGAGAGTATGTTGGAAATGGAGCAGAGACCACATTTGGGAGATGGAGATGAACAGTAATAAAACAAGTAACTTAATGTGGAATTATTAGTGCAGTCATTTTCTTGTTCTGTTGTATTTCACAGATATAATTTGGAAGTATTGGAGAGTTTTCAGAATTTGTTGGACTTCTGGTGGACTGTGAAGTATATGCCATACTTCATGTCATTAATGCTGAAAAAAATGCTTTGGGGGGGGGGTGTTAACTGTAAAACATTTTTCCTAGTGGTGTATGGGTTCCTCACTTATTTGCAAGTGTAATGGAGATTGTAAATAGGTGCTTCTGTTTTTCCTGTCTCCCTTCTTCAAATTTAAGAAATGTAGGCACTGCAATGAAAAAAGGTTAACAGAACGTGACAAAAAAAAATGTGCTTTTTTTTCATTCTTGCATGGGGAATTAGTGGATTAAGGACCTTTAGATTGATTTAATAACAAGTTTTTAAGAGAAAGCAAGTACATGAAAATGAATATTTGAATGTTGTGATGCTTTTTTTTCTAGCAAATAAAGAACTGCTGCTAAGCATATATTCATCTGGCCCCTTCACGTCTACATGAAGCAATCTGATAGAGAAACTGAAAACCAGACTATCTGATAAAGAGAAATTGGTTACAGTCTTGTGGAGAATGATTGTTGTGGGTGGGTGGGTGAGAAAAGCAAAATGGGCTAGGAAATGTCTGAATGTATTCGGGGGGGTTTCTCAGCCGGGAGAGCTATAAAGATGAGAGAACCAGTTGTAGTAGAAGCACAGGCTGCACCATGCTTCTTAGCATGGATAATCTTTTATTTTAGGTTAACTCGAGTCCGGGAATGTTGCTGTCGGTTTGAGACATTTGTTCTTATTAGGAAGGTAAAACCTCAATATTTGAAGATGTACATAGTTTTGTGTATTAGTAATTAATTGGTTTTAGAGGGGTATTGGGGTTTGTGTTTGTTTTACTGAAAGCCTTTAAAAGTTTTGTAAGATGTAACATAAGCTCATAGATATGATAAGAAACAACTGTCCAAGTTCAGAGTACCAGTGTATGCATGTAACACAAAAGCTGGAACTAGACATTTAACAAAAAAAGGTTTTCTACATAAAAGGTGGGAATAATACCTTTTTAATACAATGATGTTTTCTGTAATGTCTTTAAATGTCAGTGGTCTCACAGATAAAAAAAACAATAGTGAACTATAGTCAAAATGTAGAGTGCAGGTAACTATTACAAGAGAGAACTGAACATGTGAATTTGATAAAAGGTTTTCACGATGGTTATTCAGTAGAATATCTGGGATAAAGGGAAAGAGGGAGTACTTCTGTTAATTGCAGGAGGAGCTCCATTAGTGATGGAGGATAAAAATATAATGGCAGATTTGTAGTGCTGAGGGGCTATTGGCAAGGGAGGAGGATTACACTGGCATGTATTTATATTCCACTTAAAACCGCTATAATGAAACTTAAGAAAATTCTGGGAGAAATCTGTTTTCACTAAGGAATATTTGCAGGTGGGGACTGGAATTTTTGATTTGCAGCAGTGAAGATATATCTGGGGGGCAGAGGGGAAAGGATAAAGGAGGCTAGATTTTTGAAGAAATCTATGAAAATGTTTGGTATGGAAGATGTGAATTCAGTAATAGGAGTTGAGTGAATTTTATGTATTATTCCCCAAGATATAAAAACTGGGTTAGGCTAGATAGGATTTACATTTCACAGGAGCATGTGCATTTAATTGAAGGTCTTGATATGCACCCAATAACTATTTCAGATCATGTGCCAATAATAACTAAAATAAAAACACAGGGTAATGAAATAAAAATGAGACCCTGGCGCTTTTCAACCTATATGTTGAAAAGAGGAATTTAAGGAATGGGTAGTAGATATTATTCAGGAGCTATTTGAGAGGATAGCAATTAATTTTGAAAATATAGCTGGAGAGTGGGATAAAAATTAAGGTGGAGTTTAAAAATAGGGTGATGATGTAAGAAAAGGAGCTACTGTTAACAAGTAATGAGAATTATTTAATGGGACTGACAAATGTTAAAGTATTGCAGAATAGGGGGAATCTCACAGAATGGGGGAGAATCTCACAGAAGAAGAGGATCAGCTGCAGAATGCTAAGCAGAAAATATGGCATTACCTAAATAATATGCACAAGTTTAGAAAGATTGCTGTTTAAGCACCTGTGTTTTTGATAATGACCCACTGCTAAGGCAACAGTAAGTAGAAAGGGCAGTCACCAAGCTTGGGGAGTCTATAACAAGAAGGTAACAGGATATTCTGTAGAGTTATTAGTAATATTTTGGAAATTCTATGAAAGTCTGTATAAAGCAGAGCAGTATGGAATTCAAGAAAAGATACAGCTGGAAATGTTTATGGCAGAAATGTTTCTGGAACAATTAATTATGCTAAGGTTAGGGATAGATGAGGTTCATTTGCTAGCGGTTAGGATACGAGGAGATGAGAGAAAAATTGTGATGTATGATCAGTCTACAGGAAAATCCCCAGGAATAGATTGTATTCCTGTGAAAGTTTGGGAGCAAGGAGGAAAAATGATAAAGATCTGGAAGGCTTTGTTTAACAGTATGAGTGAGAAGTTCCAACATCCTGGAAGAAAGTAGTGATAGCTATAATACCTAAAGAGCAAAAAGATACATCAGATCCTGCTTCGTGTAGACCCATTTCAGTACTAAACCGTGTTTATAAGGTACTTGTGTCTATAATGGCAAATAAAAATAGAGAAAGTGATGCCAGCATTGATGTGGATCAGTGTGGTTTTGTGGAGGAGAGACAAGCATTTAACAACATTAACAGAACATTGATGATTCAGAGGGAAGCAGAATGTAAGCAAATGCCATTGTTGTTGGTAGGTCTTGATGCAGAGAAAGCATTTGACAGAGTAAGCTGGGACTTTATGAGCAGGGCAATGGAAGCATTTGCATTTCTTGAAAAAATTATAAGTTTGATTAGGATGATGTATGAGGGATTGGAGGAGTAAATTTAAAGTGGCTGAAGTCCTCTCTGATAATATCTGCTTGAGCAGCAGAACCAGGCAAGTTTGTCCTGTTTCCACTTTATTTGTATTATATTTAGAACCATTGGCAAAGAAAATACGGGGCCCAGAAATTCAAGGATGTAATTGGTATGGTAGTCCAGAAAAGCTGGCTCTGTTTGCAGATGATGTTTTATACCTGACAAAACAAGAGACCTTGCAATGTTGTGGAACATTTTGAGATGGTTTCAAATCTTTTCAGGATGCAAAATTAATGAAGCTAATACAAAGGCAGTAACTGTACATTATGTACCCACATTTGAACTGGTTCAGCAATATCCATATTTATGGGGGCCTGATAAAATGAAGTATTTGGAAGTATGGATTAAAAATTATTCTGGTGTGGCAGCTAAGGATATGTGGGAGGAGACTAAACAAGAGAGAATGTAAAAACTGAGAATGGACGCTTTGTTATATGGATACTAAGATACAAGCAGTTAAAATGTTTTTTGCCTTTTTAGTCTTAAACACACTGGTCAGGCTTATTTGTATCAACCAGAGAAGTTGTGGACAGCAATTGGTAAAAAGCTGAAGGACTTTATCTGGGAAGGGAAGACAGCAAGAGTCAAGTGGGATAAGCTGATTCTTCGGCGGATTGGGATTGATTTGAAGGGGTATTTCAGAGCTACACAGTTGAGGCTCCTCTGTAATATATAGTACAAGCATAAAATTATAATTCAAATTGGAAAAGGTTGATGATGAAACTGGGGACGTTCAAGAAACAAGGTAACTGGGATTTTGGATGCAGACCTTTAAGGAGAATAATAGTAATCCTACATAATAACATATCTGTGAAGTAGCAGAAAGTATTCTAAGAACTGAGTCAACATGGGAATGGAGAAAGGAGATTCTGCCAATAACTGCAGTTAGGGATATAGACGGTAGGCAAGAGAGTGCTAGAATTTATTGGAGATAACTGGCAAAGGAACCAAGGTATTTGGAACAAATAATTGGAGAGGGAAAAATGAGAGAATGGGAAGACACCAAGAATTTATTTGGACTGCAGGTTAGAGAATGCCTGTAGTCTATCAATCCTTGATAAGGAAGGCAAAAAGAAATAGGGAGTTCTAAATCAAAGACCAGCACTGATAGAATTTTTAGTAGAATCTAGAATTGAAGCTGCCATTAAAGAACTGGTAGAGCATTAAGCAGTAACCCACGTCTGGGTGTGGGTAATGCTAGATTTACCCACGATTGGTGTGGTTTGGTCACGAGGGTGAAGCCAGAGTGGCCAAACAAAGACAACTGTGAGTAAATCTAGCATTACCCACACCCAGACGTGGGTTATTGATATTATAGGATGACATTATTTAAGAAAAAAAATACTTACTTTAACGGCACCGTGCTGTCCTTCTGCCTCTGGCTATCTCCTCCTTGCCCAATCTGATGCACTGCGCATGCATTTGGACCTTGTGTTCCCATGCATAGCCAGTACATCAGTGCTTGGGGAAAGTAAGCAACGGAGAAAAGGAGATCTCTGTTGCTACGCTTTTCTTTTGTTTTGAAAAAAAAAAAACCCTTAAAATTAAAGAATATATCAATGGAAAAATGTCCGGACGACCAGACCTTTTTCTGTTGTATATTCTCAATGGGCGCGCTGGTAGGGCTGGCCAATCAGTGTGCTCGTTTTATGGTGTTAATGGCCAGTCATCGTATAATATACAATATTGCATGATGACTTTAAGAATCAATCAAAGGAAGTTGTAAGGATTGGGAAAAGAGAATGCTGTTGGAGGATACAGTGGATATAAAAAGTTTACACACACCTGTTAAAATGCCAGGTTTTTGTGACATAAAAAAATGAGACCACAATAAATAATTTCAAAACTTTTCCCACCTTTTAATGTGATATATAACCTGTACAATTTAGTTGAAAAACAAATCTGTTAGGAGAAAAAATATAAAAAATAAAAAACGTACAATAAGCTGGTTGCATGAGTGTGCACACCCTTAAACTAATACTTTCTTGAAGCACCTTTGGATTTAATTACAGCATTCGGTCTTCTTGGGTACACACCTGCCATTAATTAGAGACTGTGATTAACCCCAAATAAAGTTCAGCTGTCCTAGTAGGATTTTCTTGACCTTTACTCAGTTGCCTGCTACAGCAACAGCCATGGTTCGCAGAGAGCTTGCAAAGCATCAAAGGGATCTCATTGTTGAACGGCATCAGTCAGGAGAAGGGTACAAAAAAATTTCCACAGCATTGGATACACCATGGAACACAGTGAAGACAGTCATCAAAAAGTGGAGAAAATATGGGACAACAGTGATATTGCAAAGAACTGGACGTCCCTCCAAAATTGATGAAAGGACAAGACGAAAAGTGGTCAGGGAGGCTGCCAAGAGACCTACAGCAATGCTGAAGGAGCAGCAGGAATTTCTGGCAAGTACTGGTTGTGTACTACATGTGACAACAATCTCCCGTATTCTCCATGTGTCTGGGCTATGGGGTAGGGTTGCAAGATGGAAGTACTTTCTTACACAGAAAAACATCCAGGCCCGGCTAACATTTGCATAATAATGCATCAAGTCCCCCAAAAGCATGTGGGAAAATGTGTTATGGTCTGATGAGACCAAGGTTGAACTTTTTGGCCACAATTCCAAAAGGTACGTTTGGTACAAAAACAACACTTTGCATCACCAAAAGAACACCATCCCCATGGTGAAGCATGGTGGTGGCAGTATCATGCTTTTGGGGTTGCTTTTCTTCAGCTGCAACTGGGGCTTTAGTCAAAGTGGGAATTATGAACAGTTCCAAATACCAGTCACTTTTGGCCCAAAACCTTCAGGCATCTGCTAGAAAGCTGAAGATGAATAGGAATTTCACCTTTCGACACGACAGTGACCCCCAAGTATACATCAAAATCAACAAAAGAATGGCTTCACCAGAAGAAAATTAAAATTTTGGAATGGCCCAGCCAGAGCCCAGACTTAAATCCAATAGAAAATCTGTGGGGTGAGCTGAAGAGAGCTGTGCACAAGAGATGTCCTCGCAATCTGACAGATTTGCAAGGAAGAGTGGGCAAATATTGTCAAGTCAAGATGTGTCATGCTGATAGACTCCTACCCAAGAAGACTGAATGCTGTAATTAAATCAAAAGGTGCTCCAAAAGTATTAGTTTAAGGGTGTGCACACTTTTATGTAACCAGCTTATTGTACGTTTTTTATTTTTTATATTTTTTCCCCAACAGATTTGTTTGCTTTTCAGTTGAATTGTACAGGTTATAGGTCACAGTAAAGGTGGGAAAAGTTTTGAAATGATTTATTGTGGTCTCATTTTTTATATCACAAAAAACTGACATTTTAACAGGGGTGTGTAAACTATTTGTCCACTGTTTTGCATATTTAGGAGATATAGATATAGAGTCTAGAAGATTTAGGATTTTTGCTTGGAAATGTTTACATAGATATTTTATACCCCAAGTATTTTTCTCAGGTAGTCCGCAGATGTTGGAAGTGCGATGGGGAAGAGATAATTGTGAACATATTTTCTGGGAGTGCGGTGAGTTGGCAGACTTCAAGATTCTATTTGGGCTGCACTGTTGGAGATTGGTGTGATGAGAGAGATGATTTTTCTGAGCTATGATATGGAATCAGAATTGCCTAGACATAGTAATGCTTTGCTGTGTCTAATTATGGTGTCTGCCAGAAAACAATTACTAAAAAATGGAAATCAAAATATAAACCAGCTATACTAGAAGTAGTGAATGTAGTAACAGAGAGAAATCTATTGGAGTTGAAAACTTTTAGAAAAGGGTAGGAGTAAACTACATAGGAAAAATGGGAATTGTGTGAACAATTATACAGGGGAAGAGAGAGGTTTAAAAGAAGGCAGGACTTAAATGAGCTATGTAACATTTGAAAATTGGGTAGATTATAGGCTGCCATAATAGAATCCTTTTTAATCCGTACTCCTGAATGCTTTTTATCTTGTCCTTGTAAATACTTGTATTGCTGGACCAATTCATGTGTGGGTACATAGTTTACAACTGTAGCCTTTGTTTTATCATCTTTAATTTTATAACCCACAAAAGACTTGAAACTGTTTTTTTTTTGTGATCACAGCACTGATGTCCTTTTCTGGTTTTGCTGGGTGTAATTTTCTTTATCATACCAATGATGTCCTTGAATTTCTAAATCCCTTTATTTCTTTGCAAGTGGCTCCAAATCTATCAAATTTGGCAATACCTTTTCCATTCTTTTAGCTGTTAAACCATTATAATAAAGTCTTTGTCTAAAATTGAAATGGGTCTATATGAGGCTGTGTCTGATGAGTATTCACTTTCTTTAGGCTTTACAGCCATTACAGCTTTCTTCCATGATTTTTGTGCTTCCCATCCTTTTAAAAAACTGTTTCCTTCTCACGGTCTTCTTTCTTACCTGCCAGACTTCCACCAGAATACTATCTGTTCCTAGAGACTTTCTTGCAAATTGAGTTGTACTTCAACATTTGTATCTACTCCTGTTGTAACTGTTAATTGTTCAGCCTCATATGTATATTAATTTTGGCATACTTAAGTATTCCGTAAATGTGTTTGTGCTCTTTCTTGATTTCCCCGTTTCTCTGATTTTATACAAATTTTTGTAAAATTTCTGAAATTTCTCTAATAGTGGTATAGGTTTCTTAGTTATTTTTTTTTGTTGTTGTAAGCTCCCTAAGTTAGACAACAGCCTTTTGTACTTTCTAGTGCCTAAGCTGTTGTACTAAAAGATTTTGTGCTCTGGAGTTTAAAAAAAAAAGAAAAATTGCTCAACAGCAATCTTTCTAAAATCTTACATACTACTGAAGTACTCCTTTTTTCTTTTTTTTAGCAGTCTACAGTTGTCTTGTTCTTTGAGATTCCTTTAATTCTGCAGTACTTTAATATTTGTTGGCCCCTCTAAGTAATTGCCGTTAACTTCTGGACCATATATTTTTATTCTACCCATTTTTAAACTCCACTTTCATTTTATCCCATTTAGTAGCTGTAACTTCTGAAGAACATCTTCCCTAATAATTCTTGATTTAACTTCCATTACTCATTCCTTAAATTACTCTCTTCTCTCTCTAACAGATTGGTGGGGAAGTGCCGGTGTCTTATTTTTACTTCATTACTGTGCATTTTTATCTTTCCTATTGGCACATCTTCTAAAATGGTTATTGGCCGTTTGTCAAAGCTTTCAATTAAATGCACATGTTCCTGTGTAATATAATTTCTCTCTGGTCTAGCCCAGTTATTGCACCTTGGGGAAACTGTAAATTCTCAAAATTCCTGTTGCTGAATTTGCATCTCCATAGCAAATATTTTCATGTGCTACTTCAGAAATATGCTCTCTCTTATTATACTTTCCCTTCTAGGACCCACAGATACATCCTCACTGTTGCAAATCAAGTTACAGTCCCCACATGCAAGTAATATTCCCCATTAAAAGTTGATTATTTCTCCCAAAATTTTCTTAAGTTTGATAATAGCAGTTTTAGGTGAAATATTGATGCATACCTGTATAAACCTTCTCCCTTGTTAGTAGCCCCTTAGTGCCACATGTCTGCCATTACTGTCTTTTTTCCCCTCCTCTTCTGTCAAAACTGGAGCTTCTCTCAAGGAATTAGTAAGTACTCCCTTTTTCCTCTGTTCCTGATACTCTGAGTACCCATCCTGAAATCCTTTCATTATCAAAGTCCCATGCTCAGTTCTTTCCATATGCATCTCCTATAGCATTTCTGTCTGCATTCTTAGTTTCTTATTTACCTTTTTGTCTATACCTGTGAGGCCATTCCTGTTGCAAAATAATGTCGATAGTGTAGCCATTATGATAAGTGATTGTTATTCCCAACTGTTATACATTACCGCTTTTTAAATTTTGTATTTACAGCTTTTGTCTTGCATGTACCTACTGATGTTTGGCAGGTCGATCTTTTATACAGTTTTTTTTTGTCATTTCTGTTTGAATCTATCACATTTCACAAAACCTTTTGTTTTAATGAAAACCCTCAAACAAATACATGCACCTCACAACCTATTAACTTACAACAGACACAACTATGGACATCTTCAAATAACCAAGTTTAACATTTGATAGGAATAATTGTTCCAAATTGACAGCTGCACCCACAGGCATTACCTAATCTAAAATTAAGGTGATCTATGCTAAGGCGCATGTTACAGCCTGTGCTCATACTTATAGTACTTGCTATCTTTTCTTGTCTTTGTCTCCCTCCCAGATGTGAAAAACTGATGGTATGCTTTCAAAAAACGTGTCTTACTTTTATTGCCTGCCCCTGCACTCCTCTTATCTCCATTGAAACATAAGAACAAAATGTATGGCTGCCCTTAGCTGTAGACTTCTCAACTCACACTAAACATTTGTTTGCAAAAGGCGAACATTTCATTACATTAAGTGTTTCTTATTACTTGCTTACACACACAAATGTCAGATTAAGTCATGGCATTAAATCCATTCACGTGTGTAAAATGTGAAAGCAAGCGAAAAACATAACTCAACATATATTCTAATCTGCTCACTTTTACACCCAATCTTCCACCTCAGCACTCCAAGCTTACAACATATTAACTTAAACATGCTTTTGTCCAGCCTCTGTTCTTACATTGCAGTGCCCATATTTGTTAAACTACAAAGGAAAAAAAGGGCATTTATTTGCTTTAATATCTTTATTACATGGCATAATAGCTGAAAATGTTTCCTGTATAATATGCAATTTATATCATGAAATGTTATACAAATACTGTTTGAATAAAAATTGTTTACATGACCTTCTCTTCCAAACATTACTGATATGAAGTGGATTGTATGCTTTTCAGTCCCCCACAAGTTTAACAAAGTCAACAAAAGTCCAGTCTTCCCACTTTTTCTTGTAAAGCCATATTTCACAAATGTGATTGATGCTATAATGTTACACTTGTTTTGCTGGTCGTATTCCTGTTCATCTCAATATCCCAGCCCCAGACTCTGGTTGAAGTCCAAGGAGATATTCTCTTCAACTGCTATACTTCTGTCTCTCAAGCATTTTGCCATGGAACATTGGAAAACGTTTCACTGGCACAGTCTCTTTGATTTTTATCATCAGAAGAATGAGAAGCGGAGTCCCCTTCTATTTCATTCAATTTTTGTTAGTCATAGGTAGGTACTAGGCTATCTGCCCGAAGGCATTTATAAGCCTAGCAAGAACGTGTTGGCTTTTGCCGCCCCTTTAGATTAGTTCTCTGTGCCTCTATCCAGCAGAGCAACTGAAGTGATCCCCCGGGTAAACTTTGTTTCCCATCCACTCTTTTCTTTTGAAGAGTGTTAGCAAGGAGCTCTGCCTAATGTAGATTGGGATCTTGTTCCAAAGCATGGGAAGTCTCTGGGACAGGAATCTATCCCTCCAGCACATCCTATTTATTGTTGTGGTGAGGTTTAGATCCATAGAGCATGTGGCTTGAGGGGATAAGGTTTTCTTTAGGTGGAGCATATCCATCAATTCTGTCTTGGACATGGCCTTGTATGTCAGGCAAAGATCACCTTTGAGTAGGCGGTATGCAACTCAATCTATCTAGAGATGTTAAGTTGTCTATCTCGCCTTCATTCTTGCTGAATGGGTTCAGAGCCGATCCTCGGCTCCGACTCTGACTTCTACTAATGCTTGAGAGCTATTTACTGGCTCGAGGCCTCCCCATATCCCACAATGCTTGGCGCTAGATACCCAGATCTCGTTTGCCGCTTCAGCTACGAGGTTTTGCCGCTTCAGCTACGAGGTTGCGTTTTTACTGGCTCGGGTTGTATTAATCCTTTTTTTTTCTATTTTCAGCTAATTTTTAACTGTATTTTTCTTAGAGTTAGATTGTCTTTACTTGTAGTATAGTTATACTGTGTATCCCCTAGTTTGTCCCACTTAGGAAACTCGTTTTTGTTAGGGAGTCCCCCCCCCCCTTGCTTCTTCTCTGTTAGTGGCCACCCCCCCCCCCCTTGTTGTACTTGGAGTAGTGTTTAGCCTTCTAGTTTTTTGTATATTTTTATTGAGGTGGTTGTTGTTGTTAAGTGTGGGTGATAGTGATAGTTTTTTTTTTCTGCTTATTATTGTTAGCTTATCTAGTGTGGGCGTGTGAGTGTCTGTGTGCCTTGTTTAAGCACTAGTATAATTTTTCTCTCTTTGGTATCCCCGGGCCAGTATGTCCAAGGATACCAAAGTTTCAGGCTTCAAGAAGTGTGACTCGTGCTGTCAGAAGATGTCTCTGACAGACGGTCACACTTCTTGCGTTTATTGCTTGGGTTCCCTACACCTGCAGGACTCCTGCTCGGTCTGTCATGCCTTCAGCCCGAGAGTCCTGCAGGAGTGTAGGAACAAGCTTATCTTGAGAGGCCTACTCAAGCTAGAGGGATCCCCGGCGAAGCCTCAGTCGGGGAAATCCTCAAAGCCCGCCAAGCCGTGGGCACCCAGTTCGGAGCCGTCGCCGGGCGGAGCATCTGCCTCCTCTTCGGCTCCGGCTAGAGCCGACACCTCTAGACCTCAATCGGTTCCGACTTCGGAATCGTCATTGGGCCGAAAACGTTCTAGGTCCCCTTCCCTAGAATCAGTTCGCTTGGCTCCGAGGTCACCGTTGTTTCAGTCGGAACGAAGCCATAGGTCCCACTCCTCTCGGTCTTCCAGGTTATCCGACCATGACTTTGGGAGGGTGGTCGTCAGTAGACTACTTAAATCACAGGCCCTGGCCAAGATGTTATCCAGCCCTTTTCAACAGACTGTGGCTGTCCCGGTGTCTTCAGCAGTTCCTTCTCTGACTCCCCTTTTGTGTTCGGAGCCGGAGCTGGTTGGGGCTTGAATCTTGGAAACGTCTGAGCTGATACCACACCTTTTGGCTCCTTCATCGGCTCCGATCTCTTCATTGGTTCCTTCCTTGGAGGGATCTGGGTGCCGGGACTCCCTCGTCGGCTCCGAGGGAGCGAGTGGCATCGGACCTTTGTCTGACCCCGTTCTCCCTCTTGGGGCTTCGGCGCAGGTGAGCTCTGCCCCAACATCGGCCTCGGAGCCGTCCCTTTCAGTGCCGGGAGGGGTTCACGTCTCTTCGGAGAGGGGACCCTCTGCTCTGCCTGACAGGGGCTCCTTCGGGGTCATGAGGAGCGTGCTGACTCCTGTGTCGGCTCCTCGATCGGCTCCTCCCCCCATGGTGCCTGCATTGGTCTCTGTCCACCCTCCTGACCCCAAATGTGGAGAACAGACGCTCCAGGCCACCCCATTGGGCGTATCTTCCTCTTCTGAGGCCTCCCCTGATCATTCAGAGGAGCCCCCTCGGAAGAGAAAATGTAAGAGGAAACCTGCTGACTCCCCCAAGTCAGTCACGTCTGATACCGACTTGGAGGATTTGGAAGGGTCCCCAAGATCACCCTCTGAGGATGTCTTTTTCAGACATACTAGAGATCCTTAAGCAGAGGGGGAACCTGGACTGCCCTTCGACCTTCCGAGGCCGAGTCGGTGTACCTGGACTTCCACCTCCTGGGTGTCTCCACCCTTCGACCCGCTCATGGAAGTGGTGGCTCGAAGGGCATGGTCTGCCCCGGACACAGTGGAACCAACTCCCCGCAGGCCCATTAAGTTCATTACAGCCCCACCCGACAAACCATTTCTGACAAAAGGTGTCCCTGTTGATGCCATGGTGGTGGCAGCAGCCACTAAGGAGGAGTTGGCTGACCCTTCGGTGCCTGTCCATCCACCTAATAAAGAGTCTAGGACAATGGACAGGTACGGGAAGCGGATGTTTTCTTCAGCGACCTTTTCCATGCAGTCGCTGAATTATCTGTGCTGTTTCACCCGCCTTCAAAAGGGATTTTCTCAAGGAACTGGGTGATACCCTTCAGGATCCATCAGCTGCGGGGGTTCAGAATAAGATTAACTCCTAGCTGGTGACCCTTAACTCTATCATCAACTCCTCCATGCGGCTCATTTCTTATGCAGCCAATGGGGCGAGTAGGGCTGCAGGTACAGGCGGGCTTTGAGCAGACATGCCTGGATGCGGTTATGTAACTTTGCTGACCCCTTTAAGGTGTCCTTCACCAATACCCCCTTCGATGGTTCGGCTTTGTTTGGACCACAGGTGAAGGATACCCTTACCAGGTGTAAGCGGGAAGGCTAGACTCTCTTTGCTGTGGGAGTCTGTTTTTCTACTCCCTCTAGACCATACCCTAAAGGTCAGAAGAGTGGAAAAATGTGGTTTTGAAAACCCCAGGGAGTCGTACCTGGCACACATGGCGAATTTCCCTCCAGGGGCAGAGGAGGGAACAATAATAGACGCCGCCCAAGGGGCAGAGGGGGTCTGCAAAATCAGGGTAGCAGAGAGTCTTTCTCTGACAAGCCCTTTCAGCACCCCTGAGGGGGAAAATTGTCACTGTACCCAGAAGCCTGGCAACTCCTCGCACAAGACAAATGGGTACGGTCCATCATATCAGAGGGTTACAAAATCCCCTTTGTCCACACCCCTGTACAAACAATCCAGGTCCCTTTCAGATGTTCTACCCAGTCTAAGGGAACAAGCAGTGCTAGAAATTTCAAAACTGCTAAAAAAAAAAAAAAAAAAAAGGGCCATCCAGCCAGTCCCAGCAGACCAGCAAGGATCCGGGATTTACTTCTTTTTGGTACCAAAAAAGACAGGGGACTGGAGACCCATTTTGGATCTCAGCAGGTTAAACAAATCTGTTCAAAGAACAAAGTTCCGGATGGTCACGCTTCAGTCCATTCTACCTTTTTTGGGGTCAGGACAATTGGATGTGCTCCATAGACCTTCAGGATGCGTACTACCATATCAAAATGGACAGATGCTCCAGAAGGTTTCTCCGCTTCCGGCTGGGAGCCAGTCACTATCAGTTCAGAGCGCTGCCCTTTGGTCTCACCACAGCCCCCAGGGTGTTCACCAAATGCATGGCAGTGGTCACGGCTCACCTGAGACGGCGAGGATTCCAGGTGTTTCCATATCTAGACGACTGGCTACTTACTGCTTCCACCAGGCATCAGCTACTGAGAGCCAGGGATTATACCATCCAAACTTGCTCCGAGCTAGGTATCTCAATAAATTTCGAAAAGTCTGCATTGTCGCCTTGTCAATCTATAACCTTTATAGGCGCAAGATTAAATACAAAAGAGCTGTCTGCAAAACTTCCTTTCGAAGGAGTATCAGACATTCGCCGACATGTGCAGGTCTTACTACAGTGCAAGAGGATTCAGGCTAGATTTGTACTGAAAACTTTGGGTCTCATGGCAACAGCAATCACATTACTTCCCCTGGCTCGTTTTCACATGCGGATTCTTCAGTAGATGCTTTTTACCCAGTGGTCTTTTCAACAACTTCCAATGTCTCACAACATAATAATCACTCAGTCATGCAAAGACCCACCTGGCTTGGGGGATGGTCTCCCCTCTAGTACTTCAGGGCAGACCGTTTGTTCTTCCTCCTCCTGTTGCCATGGTGACCACGGATGCCTCCCTGATTGGGTGGGGGGGGGGGCATTTTCAAGGTAGGACTGTCCAGGGCACTTGGCAACCTCTAGAGTACCACCTGCACATAAACGTCTTGGAGATAAGAGCGGTACTTTTAGCGTTGCAAGCTCTTCAGGACTCTCTACCCACCGGGATTATTGCAATTCAAACAGACAATATGTCTGTAGTGTGGTACATCAACAAGCAGGGCGGAACCAAGTCCTATTCCTTATGTCGAGAAGCACTCAGACTCTGGCAGTGGGCGATCTCCTCTCAACAGTTTCTGATGGCAACACACATCCCCGGGAAGTCCAACGTCATAGCGGACAGGCTAAGCAGAGCTGTTCTCATGCCTCACGAGTGGTCTCTCAATCAGTCGGTAGCGGAAAAAATTTTCCGCACATGGGGGTCAACCTTGCTGCGACCTTTTCGCAACACCTCTCAACAGCAAGTGCGACTATTTCTTCACTCTCTTCCCCTTCCCTGGCCACTCCCCCAGAGACGCTCTAGTTCACGATTGGCCCCGGTGTCTTCTGTATGCATTCCCACCTTTTCCCCTAATTCCCAAACTAATTCAGAAGGTGACCGCATTGGGATCCAGGATGATCCTCATTGCCCCTTACTGGCCTCGACAAATTTGGTTCCCATTCCTACATAGTCACCTGCTGGAGCAGCCTTGGAATCTAGACCCAGTGCCAGACCTCTTGGTCCATCAGTCGGGCGGGCTGCACCAATCCCTTCAGTCTCTCAACCTCACAGCTTGGTTGCTCCCTTCCACCCTTAGCCAGGCTTCCACATATTTCTCAGCTGGTGCGTGAAATCATCCTTTCTTCGCACAAATCTACTACCAGGAAGACTTATGCTAGTAAGTGGAAACGTTTCTCTTTCTGGGCAGAGGCTAGAAATATAGACCTCTTTACAGCCCCTGTCCATCACGTTGTAGATTTTTTAGCAGAACTTTTTCGAGCTGGTTCCTCGTCTACCACCATTAGGGTCCAATTGGCTGCTATCGCAAATTTCCACGCTGGCCTGTCAGAAACCAGCATCATGTCCCACAAACTTTGCAAGACCTTTCTTAAAGGGACTATTTTACTTAGGCCCCCGGTCAGAGATCCCCCGCCATCGTGCGATTTAAACCTGATATTAGCTTCCTTGATTCTCCCTCCGTTTGAATCTGCGGTCTCCTGTTCCTTAAAATTACTCTCCTGGAAGACTCTCTTTTTAGTAGCCATCACCTCAGCTAGGAGAGTTTTGGAACTTCAAGCCCCTCTGTATTCATCCTCCTTATCTTGTGTTTCACAAGGATAGAGTTTCAGTCAAGACTAATCCTTCTTTTCTGCCCAAGATGCCTTCCGAGACAAACCTGAATCAGGCTATTGATCTACCTGTCTTTTTTTTCCTAACTATTCGAACAAAGCTGAACAAAAGTTACACCAATTGGACGTTCATAGGCAATTACCATTTTTATTTGGATAGGACTAAACAAACAAGAACATCTGACCAACTCTTCCTGTCCTATGCTGAGGGCAAACAGGGCCTGCCAGTTTCTAAAGTAACCTTATCCAGGTGGTTGGCCTCTATTATTACTTTGATTTATCAACTGAGACATAAAGAACTCCCTACAAAACCAAAAGCTCATTCCACCAGAGCGTTAGCTACTTTGGTAGCTTTTCAAACAAGAATACCGATGGAATCTATTTGTGCTGCAGCCACATGGGCCACTCTTCATACTTTCATTTCACATTATAAGTTGGATATGGCCTCTAGGAGTTGAGCTGATTTTGGTTCCACTGTGCTCAAGAGTCTGTTCCGATGAGCCACCCAGGACTAAGGTGCTAGGGACGCTGTCCCATCCAGCAAGAATGAAGGCGAGATAGACAACTTAACATTAAGAAGTTATGTGTCTACCATAACGTTCCATGTTAGTTGTCTTCTTCTCGCCTTCTTTCTTGCATCCCACCCTCCATCCCCCTAGCCTGGACAGACCGAGAAGAGTCCCTTTTTGAGGCCTTCTTCCTCTGGCTGAGTCTTATCTGGGTAACGTCCTCCTCTGTTTTAGTACTGTAGGTAAACCTTGTAGTTTGGACAGGTGTCCTTTAAAATTTTTTCTATGGTGTTAGCTCTGCCAAACGAGATCTGGGTATCTAGCGCCAAGCATTGGTTGATATGGGGAGGCCTTGAGCCAGTAAATAGCCCTTGAGCTTTAGTAGAAGGCCGAGTCGGAGCTGAGGATCGGCTCCGAACCCATCCAGCAAGAAAGAAGGTGAGAAGAAGACTACTAACATGGAACATTATGATAGGTACATAACTTCTTATTTCTTCAGTTGAGCTGCATAGGGCATCTGTTTGAGGCCAATAATCCTCTTGGTGAGGTACTTCTGTGATCTTTCTAGCTGTTGCAGGTGTCTTGTAAGCTACATCTCAAATGGGGTGTTGTACTCTATGATGAGTGATGAGTAGAGGGGCACAATGACCTCTTTTGATCTGGATGCAAACCCTTTTGTGATTAGGTGGGCCACGTAGAAGGATTTTCTAACCACTTTGGCAATGTGATTATCAAAGGTGTGATTACTGTCTATTTGGGTCCCCAGATCCCTTATTACATCTTCCGTATTTAGGGGACTACCACCTATGTGGTAGTTTGTGGGTACTTTGTTTTTTCCAAAGGGGATGACTATGCACTTTTTGGCATTTATCTTGAGGCCATGATTTTAACACCAGGTATCCATCTCAGCGAGACCCTTTTGAGGGATGTCTGTGTCAGCCAGATAGTCAATTATAGCCCCTGGTTTGCAGTCATGTGCGTACTTGGTCAGCCATAGTCCTCCTGTGCTTGGCTGTACCTCTGAGAAGTATATGCTGAACAGGTGGGGTCCTAGGACTGAGCCCTGGGGAATGCCACTTGTAACCGGTTTAGAGGCGGACCTAGTTCCCGCAACTCTCACCATGTGAGTTCTGTCTGTAAGCTATTTGGCAACCCACCTTGTGACGTAGGGGTTTATGTTCAGGCTGGTGAGCTTGTCTATAATACCAGAATGACGAATGGTGTTAAAGGCCTTAGCGAGGGCTATGTAGGTTGTGTGTACCACCGTTTCCTCGTCTATAGCCTTGGTAACTGTCTCAAAGAAGTCCACCAGGTTTAGGAGGCATGATCTGCCCTTAACAAAGCCGAACTGGGTAGGGTCCAGTGTTTGGAGGTTCCCAGCTCCATAGCCTTGCAGACCAAGCTAGTCAGGTTTATAGGGTGATTAGTTCCCAGAGTATGTTGTGGCTCCTCCTTTGTGGAGCGGAATAACCATTGCTGTGTGCCTCTCTATGGATACGTAGCCTGTGGAGAGGCTGAGTTTGAACAGTGTGTTTAGGTGAGGGGTTAGTTCGTCTTTGAACTTGTGTAGGACGCAGCCTGGGACACCGTCAGGTCCCATTGATGCTGTGTTTTTGGATTTGGAGAGGGCTGTTTTAACCTGAGTGTCTGTGATTTTAGGGACTCCACATTCTTCTGGTATGGTTATGGGCCCTTTTGGGGGTGAGAGGAGGGTGAAGTTTGCGCTGAACCTGTCGGCCAGGATGTTGGCGGCATCTGTCGGTTCATTGTATTTTGTGCCATTCTGCACTAACTCCGAGCAGATCCGAGCATTGCCACTTAGATTCTTGACATAGCTAAAGAATGCCTTGTGGTTATCTTTGGAGTTCTTGGCAGTTTTTCTTTCAAAGCTCGCCTTGGATGACTTTGAGGGATCGTAGTTTCTTGCTGATACTGATCAGGGATGTCTTCCCTTCTTGGGATTTTACTATTTTCTGTACTAGTTTCCTCCTATTGTATAGCTTGTTTATGGCAGGAATCCATCAGACTGGTTTCCTTTTCTTGGAGGAGTGAGTCTTAGTTTTGCTTGGGATGGACGATCCATGCATTCTTGTAGGTGCACATAGAATGCATTAGTAAAGGATTTTGCAGCTTGGACAGGGTTATCCTTCAGCATGGGGGCTTTGAAACTTTCCACCTCGGTCTTAACGTGAAGTTTGCTTTTAAAAAAATTTTCATGGTGGTTTTCTTGTCCGGGGGTGGGGGTGGAATGTGGCTATCCAAAGTGATTGATTTGTTTATGGTCAGATCTAACCAGCGAGGGGTTGACCTCCGGTGTGGAGCACTGGTCGTCCATGTTGGTGATGATCAGGTCCAGTATGTTGTCACCTCTGGTGGGAGTGTTGACCATTTGAACCAGGGCGTTTGAGTTTATAAATTCTAGGAAATGTTGGGAAAGGGAGTTAGTACTTGAGTAGCTCTCCAAGTTAATGTGTGGGTAATTTTGAAATCACCTAATATTAGGGTGTTTGGTAGGACCTTTATGTTTCCCAGTGTTTCCAGAAATGCGGAATGGGAGTCCTGGGACATGGTGGGTGATATGTAGCATTCTACAATTTGAATGTCAGTTTTACCCGTTGTTAGTTGCACGTGGATGATCTCTGAAGCATCATGCTGCACCACTAACCTGGAGGTGTGGGTATCCTTGATTGAATATGGATACGCCCCCGCCTTTTGTATTTCGGTTTGGGTTTTGTGGCCGAAATGTATGGTACGAGTTGTAGCCTGGTAGTGCTGGGTGCTCTCTGGAGCCTTAAACCAGGTTTCTGTTACTGCACATATATCTATTTTCTCCATGTTGAGGAGTTCCTCGAGTGCGTGCATTTTGAGGTTTAGACTTCTGGCATTGAGTAGCATTGCCTTCAGTTTTTTGTTACTTGTGCTGTTTACGGCGATGGGTTTGTCTTTTGAGCGTTGCCTAAAAAAGGCACTATGGGGGTAGCAAGAGCCTTGGCCAGTATTCAAAAGCCTAAGGGCGACAGTCGCAAGCTGCCTCTAGCGAAGCAGCATGGCTTGTCGAGCATGTCATTCCAGGCGGACAGACACTGGGCCCCCTTTGAATGACACCAGAAACTTAGCCAGTTGTTGAAATTGATTAATCTTTTCTTTATACCGTAGTATCATTCTTGGTGAGGGCAGGATGCTACTCTGGGTCAAGGTCATACCGGCCTGGGCTACGTGATCAGAGAGCTCTTCCATGTCTCTTTTCATGTAGTCCAGGGAGGTACGGCTCAGGTCATTCACACCAACATGGTCAATGACAGATTCATATTTGTACTTGTTCTGGAGTGACCTGAGTGCTTGTGTTATGTGGCTGATCCTGGCTCCCGACATGCAGCGTGTACAGTAACAACCTCTTTATTCAGCCTAGTGAGTGGGACGTCATTGTGCCTGACTATAGAGTCACCTATTACTAGTATGTTGGGTATGTTATTTTGCCTTAAGGGCTGTGATTGCATGGCACACTGGTTTTGTGAAGTATGTGTTTAATGGTTAGTGTTGGGGGGTGGAGGTTGCTTGGATGTTTGCTTTTGAGGTCTCTGTTGGTTTTGCAGATTTTTATTTAGAGCCTCAGAGTATGTTTTCATGTATGTGTGTTTTTGTGCTGGTTTAATGGGTCTATATGAGACTGGTGTTGTGATGCAAGTATTTCCCTACTCCTCTTGACTGTCTGATCCAGTCTTGAGTTGAGAGAGCTTAGCCTCCAGTTTGGCTGTATAATTGCATCTCTCACATGTATTAGTGTTTGGTGGTAGGAGGAGGAGGTTGTCTGTGTATATGAGGCAGTTGTAGCATTGCCTCAAAATGCACAGATTCACCAGTTGGACTGGAGAGTACACCTGAAACTGCCCTTTTTACATGCCTGGATAGGTACAGTCAACTGTTATACTGGATGGCTGGTAAGGTCGAATAGAGAGCCTTGTCCTTCTGTACAGTACAGGAGGGTCTAGTGCTAGGGTTTATAAGTGCTTGCTATAAGTTTTGAGCAAGTGCCAGGCTGAGAAATAAATGAATGGCTTGAGTGCTTAAGTTGAAAGTTTGTCTAGTTCCAAGGGAAAAATTGAAGAGGACACTTTGTGGAGCCGGGAATACTTTTATCCTGCTAACTGGCGCGCAAATACAGTATTTATAGCAGGGAAATGAAAGAGAGAGAAATTAGCCCAAAATGGCCAATAAACTACTAATTTATGGGCTGAAACCACTCCTCCAGGGACAGACAGGCTGCTCAAAGCTCTCCTCTCTCACAGGTGAACAGAGAAACTTCCTTCTATCCAAGTAAGGTATGTGCAAACACAGAGATTTGTAACACAACCCTGAATTCAACACTAACCTGAAAACTGGACTATACTAGCTTAGAAAGGCAGGAAACAAGTGTGTGTGTGTGTGTGTGTGTGTGTGTGTGTGTGTGTGTGTGTGTGTGTGTGTATATATATATATATATATATATATATATATATATTTTTTTTTTTTTTCCAGAAAATAAAGCAGATACACTCAAAAAAAACGCTTTAAATGCACAGAAAAGGATACTTATTATATATCGCAGATCAGAATCAGAGTTGTAGTCATTGCCCATGGTAATAAAGTAGGAAGAATCACAAATACAGTAAAAACAGATGAATAAAGTGCAGTTTATATATATATATATATATCTATATATCTATATATCTATATATATATATCTATATATCTATATATCTATATATATATATATATATATATATATATATATATATATATATTACTACAATAGAAAACTAACAAAATGATGATGTTACCCAATTAACCAGAAAAAAGCTCAAAACTAGAGGGGATAAATGTATCACCAAACACCATCATACTAGGTGACTTCAATTACTCTAATATAGACTGGGAACACTACTCAAGCCCAAACACCCTAGCCCAAAAGTTCCTGGAATTCATAAACTCAAATGCCATGGAACAACTAGTCACCATCCCCACAAGAGGACAAAACATACTTGATCTCATCATCACGAACATGGGAGCACAATGTTCAACACCGGAAGTATACCCCTCACTGGTGAGATCAGATCACAAACTAATCTCGCTGGAGGTCCTCCTCCCACCCCCACCTGAAATAAAAAAGACCACAGTAAAGAACTTCTCAAAGCCGACTTCACACTTCTAAAGACTAGTGTGGTCTCCTTTAAGGCCCCGAGCATGGAAAACAGTACTCAAGCCGCTGAATCACTTACAAATGCCTTCTACCAGCACCTGCAGGACTGCATGGATAAGGCAATCCCAAGCAAAACAAAGACTCTTTGTACCAAAGGCAAGCGTCCAGTCTGGTGGACCCCAGCCATAAACAAACTCTACAACAAAGCGAGGAAGCTAGTACAAGATAGAGCAAAATCCTTAAAAGGTAAGACACCCTTGATCACTAGAAGTAAAAAACTAAGAGCTCTCATAAAATCATCCAAAGCAAATTTTGAGAGAAAAATAGCTAAAGACTCAAAAGAAAATCATAAGGCCTTCTTTAGCTATGTTAGAAACCTGGGAGGAAACTCCCAGATATGCTCAGAACTAGTTCAAAATGATGTGAAGATTACTGATCCTACAGACATTGCCAACATACTGGCTGACAGGTTCAGTGCAAACTTCTCCCCCCCCCCCAAAGGAGAGATATCTATACCAAGCGATTGCAGCCCCCCAAACATCTCCAACGCCCAAGTGAGAACTGCTCTCTCCAAAGCAAAATACACAGCATCCATGGGACCTGATGGTGTCCCCGGCTGTGTGCTCCACGAACTCAACGAGGAATTAAACCCACAGCTAGGACAGCTGTTAAATCATAGTCTTACCTCTGGATACGTACCCAGGGAGTGGCGCACTGCAACTGTGGTCCCACTTCACAAAGGCGGTGCCTCCACCGACCCTGGAAATTACCGGCCCATTAGCTTGACAAGCCTTATCTGCAAAGCCATGGAGAGGATCATAATGGACCTCATAAATAAAGACATAGGGAATTTGCAGACTTTGGATCCATCCCAGTTTGGCTTTGTCAAAGGCAGATCATGCCTTCTAAACTTGGTTGACTTTTTCGAAACAGTCACCAAAGCCATTGATGAGGGAAAGGCAGTCCATACAGCCTACCTCGATCTGGCGAAGGCCTTCGATACAATACCCCACTCGGGTATCATTGAAAAACTCATCAGCTTAAATGTTAACCCATACATCACAAGATGGGTTGCAAACTGGCTGAGTGACAGAACCCACAGGGTCAGAGTTGCTGGCGCCATGTCAGACTCAAAGCCTGTCACAAGTGGTGTACCACAGGGCTCAGTCCTGGGCCCACTCTTGTTTGGCATCTACTTTTCCGAAGTACAAGCAAACACAGGAGGGTTATGGCTGACAAAGTTTGCAGATGACTGCAAACTGGGCGCCATAGTAGAAAACACATCTGACACAGATATCCTTCAGAAGGGTCTCACAGAAACGGATAACTGGTGCCAGAGCCATGGCCTAAAGTTAAATGCCAAAAATGCATAGTCATACCCTTCGGGAAAAACAAGGTTACCCCTAGCTACCAAATAGGTGGCAATCCACTGAGCACAGAAGAAGTTATCAGGGACCTGGAGACCCAGGTTGATAGTAGTCTGTCATTCGACACCCATGTAGCTAAAGTAGTTAGGAAGACCTTCTACATTGCCCACCTTATCATGAAGGGATTCTCATCTAGATCAAGGGAGGTCATAGTCTCCTATACTCATCACTCATCAGACCAATGATTGAGTACAATGCCCCATTCGGAATGTATCTGACCCGACACTTGCAGCAGCTGGAGAGGCCACAAAGTTCCTCACCAAAAGGATAAAGGGTCTCAAACATCTGTCCTATGCTGCCCGACTGAAAGAACTCCAGCTCTATTCAGTCGCTACTGCTTGCTCAGAGGTGACCTTTGCCTAACATACAAGGCCATGTCAAACCCAGATTTGATGAATATGCTGCACCTCAAAAATCTAGATCCGTCAGAGCCACAAGGGCGGAGACTTAAACCTCAACACGGCTATTAATAGGACGTGCTGGAGGGATAGATTCATCACCCAAAGACTCCCTATGCTGTGGAATAAAATCCCAGTATATGTGAGGCAGAGCACCTCGCTGGCCTTGTTCAAGAGAAATCTTGACCAATGGATGGGAGATCGCAGATATACCCCAGGGATTACCTCAGTGTCACTGCTCGACAGAGGCACAGCAAAATAATGGGTATAGTTCCCCATACTAAAGGGGTGGCGTAAGCCACAAAACTATGGGCTAGGCTTGTAAATGCCCTCGGGCAGATAGCCTAGTATGAACCTATGAACTGAGCCCTGTTCCAGCAGTCTTCAGTCAGACAAGTTCTAACTGCACACTCCTGTGACTAGGGTGCAGGGGAACCTTCTCCAAAAAAAGATGGCCTGGATCAGTACTCAAGTTATACAAACAAAGCTAGATTCAGCAGGCCTGAATCTGGTCTATGCTACAGCAACAAGGTGCACCAGTTTCAGAAAGAAACAGTTCAAATAAGCAGGCACAATAAGCCTGTAACCAGAAATTCCCAGCTCAGAAGGGCAGAACCCAGCCTCTCCTCCCACAAGAGTGCAGACCACAAACCTTCTTAATGTGGAATAACTGCCCTGAAGCCCAAGTGCTCTAGCCAGAACTAATACACTTGTAAAATAGCAGACTCTGGTCCTTCAATCAAAAATTCCCAGCTTAGAAAGATGTAAGCTACCTGTCCTGCCACGACAGTGCAGACCACAAACCTTCTTAATGTAAAACAGCCTGTGTGAAGCCCAAGTGCTTAAACCAAAAGATTTCAGAATAACGGTTACAATTTAATCAGGCTACTGCCAAGCAGTAATAAATGCAGCCAAATAAATAAAATTGAGTACTTTTAAGAAAAGCAAAATAAAGTAGGAGGAAACACAAATACAGTAAAAGCAGCTGAATAACGTGCAATTTTTTTTTAATTGCAGGGGGAGAGGAAGGAAGAACCTTAAGTGGGCTGGCCTTCTCAAATCTTCTCTCTCTATTAAGTAGAGTGAACACTAGACTCAGAATATGATCTCACTCTACTCCGTTAAGTGAATAAATGAGATGGACCCAAGAGGAATGTTCTAACACAGACTTACAGGAGGGGCAAGAATTTCAGAGCCACCAACACTAATACCAACACAGGAACAGGGAGGGAGGATGGAGAACTAACTGCAGAGAGATGCACAGCACACTGTTCAGAAACACACAATTAGGAAACAGAAAAAAATGAAAATACAGTACTTCTAAAACTGCATGCTTGCACTTAACAGAAGACTAAAATACACTACTGCAAGTTTAACTTAACTTCAGCTTCTAATGCAGATGTTTGTAGCCAAGCAAGTCTCTCAGGAGTTGAGCATAAAAAGTCAGACTTGTGTATTTTCTCTCTATCCTGTTCTGCATCAAAAAAAAAACTTTGATCCTCCAGGAAGAATATTCTGAAGGTGGTTGAATCCATCTTGAATCTCACACCTGCCGCTTGACATTCCCTGATTGCTGGGAGGAATTTGCATCTCTTCTGCCTGGTGTACTGTGAATCATCTTTTTCTACAAACACTCTGTCTCCAGTTTTTAATGATTTGCCCTTGTGCCCTGTTTTTTTTCCAGGATCAACTCTTTCTGCTGATATTATTGCATCTTTACTAATACAGGTCTTGGCTGCTTTTTAATGGCCAGGTTTGGAGCATACACACAGTGTGCCCTTTCAATTAATAAATTCTGCTGTGGAATAACCAGTCCAGTCACTTATTTGTGATTTTCATAAAATTAAGTCTGTTCTTCCAGCTTCTCTCGTATAGCAGAAAATCTCAGGTTTTTCTGAGTGCTCTATCCTCCGTACCATTCTTTTTTACTTTGAAACTGCTGTGTTTGAGCAGAGTCCTACTTACCTCCGAACAGCAAAGATACAGGCGAAGTAAACACAACAACACAGCTAGAAAGCACCAAATACCATAAGAAGCTGCAAATGCAGCCAGAATAGTGACAAAATACTCCTTTATTCAACGTGAAGTGCTTTTCGTCTCGCTATTAGCGAGACTTCTTCAGACAACACTCTTATCACACAACTTCAAAATTTAAATACATTAACAACAATCACTTATGAGTATTCTAAAATGAGAGTCTTGCAAGGTAACACAATAGGAGTACTTGGAATAATTACAACAATAAAATAATAAAAATCATAAAATATTGAATAAATTCACATTTTTTATAAAATAAAGAAAAAGGGGGGTAAGTGATTGCTATGTTTAATTGAAGTGTACATAAAATTTTAAATTATTCAATATTTAATAATTTTACTTTATTACTGAAGTATGAATTCTTATAGAGATGGAGCTATTTAGTGTTTTAGCTTGAATGAACATGGTGTACATAGTAGTTACGGGAATGAAACAGTGGTGGTTTGCATTTATATAACATTTTATACTGACTGTATTTTTATTCAAATAGGTTTAAATAGATATAAGGTGTATTCATACATGTTTTCTATATATGTGTGTTTTTTATCTTGCTTCTTATATATGTATGTTTTATATATGTATATTTTTTATACATTTGGTTTATGTTGGATGATTTCGTGTGACAATATGGATGAATTTATGACCAATTGATTAAGGTCATAGGAAAAATTACTTAAAACCATGTTTAAATTATTTAAGTAGATCTGATTGGTGGTTGGGGTAATTGGGTAATGATTAGTTGTTAATGTATTTAATTATTGAAGATGTGTGATGGTGTTGTCTGAATTAGTCTCGCTAATAGCGAGCCGAAAAGCACTTCACGTTGAATAAATGAGTATTTTGGCACTATTCTGACTGTATTTGCAGCTTCTTATGGTGTTTGGTGCTTTCTAGCTGTTTAGTCGTACAGTCTCCTACTTAGCCAGCCTTTTCTTCATTTCCTTCTCTGATTTTTGCAATTTTATCAGTTCTTCAGAATCTGTTTAAGGCTTTTTCATTTTTCCAGCCTTTTTTATTTGAGCACATTTTGATTTATTTTTTTCCTTAAGACATGGCTTTCAGTAATCTAATTCCAAAGCTGGAGCTTGAGCTACTTTTTGCAGAACAGCTACAGGAGTCTTCCTAGTTAGTGTTTTTGTTTCATCTTTTCTAGTTAATTTTCTTTAATGCCGTCTAATGTTTCTCCTTTGCTGGCATCCAGGCAGTGTATTTCCGGCCAGTTTTAATAAATGTATTTATTGGCTAGTGTTGCTGGCCGTTATCTGTTGTATTTTTTTTCTTCTCACCCTGGTAGAGCTGAAATGAAGCTGTTGATCATTGCTCATCCATCCTGGAAGCGTTTTAATGTTATTCTTGTGTAGTTTAGACGCAGCATTTCTTTGGAAGGGGTGTTTGTTGATTTAATTGACCAGATAGATGAATTGATTTAGTTTTCACCATTTTTAGTTCTGATTCTGGATATGAACCAGTAGGAAGTTACAGTAGCTCCGCTCATAGCGCATTAGAAGTGCATATTCACTTAACATCAGAAACTTCACTAAAGTAGTGTGCATTACTAACGGTTCAAGCCTGTTCGATAATACAGGCATGAAAATGTACACTGGGGCCTATGATCTTAACCTAAAAAAATACATAAAAATGTAAATGCACAAGTTTGCTGTAATTTTAGAGTGAACTTCCTTCTCTGGTGAATAAAAATGTATTTGCAGCAGATAGTAGTAGCAAGGTAGCTAATATAGTCTAGTAGGCTAATCGTACAGTGGCCTTTTTAATTTTTTTCCAAGAAAAAAATTACGCCATTTGCTTACCTAATTTCCCAAGTCCTACTGTTCCTGGAACTTGTTTGGGAGAGAAGGGAGGGCAAACTACATGAAGTTTCATAGTATAGTACTAGGCTATCTGACCTGGGGCATTTGTAAGCCTAGCCATAGTGATGTGGCTTTTGCCACCCCATGAAATGGTACAAAAATGTACAGAATAAATCTAGAATACTGTGCCTCTGTCTAGTAGTGACACAGTGAAGGTCCCCTTATATAATAGAATTAGTTTACTGTGCCCCTGTCTAGCAGTGACACAGATGTGACCGCTGGGGTAAACTTACGATCTCCCATCCACTCATCAAGATTTCTCTTGAAGAGAGTCAGTGAGGGGCTCTGCCTAATACGAACTGGGATCCTGTTCCAAAGCATGGGAAGCCTCTGGGTTATGAATCTATCCCTCCAGCATGTCCTATTCATACTTGTGCCGAGGTTTAAGTCTTTAGCTCTCGTGGTCCTGATGGATTTGGATTTTTTGAGGTGGAGCATGTCCATCAGATCCTGATTGGACATGGCCTTGTACGTCAGGCAGAGATCACCTCTGAGCAGGCAGTATGCTACTGAATAGAGCTGAAGTTTCTTTAGTCTGGCAGAATAAGACATATGTTGGAGACCCTTGATCCTTTTGGTGAGGTACTTTTGTGGTCTCTCCAGCTGTTGCAAATGCCGGGTGAGGTACATACCAAATGGGGCATTGTACTCAATCATGGGTCTGATGACAGAGGAATATAGGGATACAATGACATCCTTGGATCTGGATGTGAATCCCTTCATGATGAGGTGTGCAAGGTAGAATGTTTTTCTAACCACTTTGGCAACGTGAGTGTCAAATGAGAGGTCGCTGTCTACTTGGGTCCCTAGGTCTCTGATTACTTTTTCCGTACTCAGTGGGTTGCTGTTTATGTGATAATTTGTGGGTACTTTGTTTTCTCCAAAAGGGATGACTATACATTTTTTGGCATTTAGTTTAAGGCCGTGACTACGGCACTAGTTGTCCGTTTCAGTGAGGCCTTTTTGTAGGATGTGTGTGTCTGCTGGTTTTTCGACTATGGCGCCTAGTTTGCAGTCATCTGCGAACTTTGTCAGCCACAGCCCTCCCATGTTTGCTTTAACATCTGAGAAATA